>NC_042524.1:2718304-2976663 GCF_900963305.1 Echeneis naucrates | reverse complement strand
TTTAACATAATTAAAGCTGCAAATATAAAATCTGTGGTGGAGTTTCTCTGTTTGTTGGCATGAAATTGATTGTGCTGGAAAACAGGAAAATTGATTTTCTCGAAAATAAGGCACCTTTTGAAAAAACAAGGCACTTCTCAAGGCATTCTGAAGAGGCCTTTGAAGAGGGAGCAGTTTCATGTTTCACCTAGTACGTGCGTACGCATGTGTCAGTTGACGGGAAGACGGCGGTGAGACAGTGTGTAAAACTGCCTGACTGCAGACTCATTCCCATATTTCTGGTTTTACACGTGTGCTGTAGGCAAAGCAAGACTGATGCAGTCGACCGGAGGTGAAGAGGTGAACTTGCGTTACCCACTAGCACCTTCACATGGTCGTTTCAAGGAACTGTTTCACTGTTTCACTGTCTGATTATCTCCCCAAGGTGAAATCTCACACTGAAGCTCTGTCATAGCGGTGACTTTGTTGATGGATTTCTGAGAGTGAAACACAGCTTCTGGCTCAAGCTTTTGTCGGCTGTGAATTAAAGGAGCTGAACTACAAAGATAGGCTGCAGAGTGTCATCAATCTCTCACTGTCACAAACACACAGTGTGGAGGCCTGTGCTAACCGGTCTGTTTGGCTGTTTTGAGTCATATTTCAGTCTTTCCCATCAAAGTTATTCTAGTTTTCACCTTTTTTGCATGATATGGTTTTTAACAGCTCGTTGCTTCCTAATGTTTACTAGCTAGTTGCTAACTTTGTGTTTTGCTGCTGCTGAAAACAACACAGATGATCCACAAATAGCAGTGGGACATAAAGCCTGATCATCGAGTTGAAAGATGCTGCAGTGACTGCGCAGTTCCTCAAAGACAAGAGTTTAACACCATCTTTCAACTCATTGTTTTGGTTTGCTTTTTGGTGGGTTGGAAGGATTACTGAACGGGCCCAAAGGGGAGTGGGGCTGTGGCCCAGAGCCTCTGTCTGAAGTGACTTTGAACATTTATTGTCAAGGAACACAAAAGGACCATAAACAGATGCCGAATGGCTCTTTAACCATTCAGCATATGTTTATAGTCATTGAGACGTAAAATGACATAAAAATGGCCTCCTACGCTCTCGCCTTTCTCAGGTTGTTCCCAGGCAGCTGTTAAACTGCTGACTGGACACAACACTAAATTAATCTTATAGTGGTATGTAAATAGGCGTATGCTGTCAGACTAGATTGAAATAAATCATTGCCCAACTGGAGACTGGAATCCATGAAATAAAGCAAAGAATATTATTATACAATGTTACATTAAAAATGTCAATCATTTGAACACAAGTAAGTAATTTGAGAGAATAATCACTAAGTAAATAAGGTTTGGAAATTTGGCTGCATGTGTTTCAGCCTTTTTATGGCCTTGGCTGTCTCCATATACTTCTCAGGTGACAGGAGGGCCTGATTTATTGGAATATAGTACAACTAATTATATTTAATAGATGATTATATGTCTGCATCTGTGTGTTGGCCCTTCAATTAACTAGCGTCCTGTCCAGGGTGACCCCACCCTTGTCCCAACGTGAGCTGGGATTGACTCCGGCAAAGCCTGTGACCCAGAAAAGGGGTAGAAGATGTATGAGTGAATGTGAAGAAATTTTTCAAATTTGGCCAAAATAGCACAAGCAACCAGCTCAATAAATAAAAAGCAGCCAAATGAATGGAAAGCAATGCCATCTGGGAACACTGTTCTCCCATAAGCTGATGTCAATGTTTTTACTGCCCCCAGGTGGACACATGATTCCCATTTACAGCAGCATAACCACGAGCACTTGATATCTCTTCCTACATTTATTCAATGTTTTGACAGAGTTAGATGAGAAGACTGATTTGATGCCACCCAAAACCAGCTGTCATCCCCTAAAACTCAAATAAACATATTCAGTTGCTCATTAAAACCCAAAGTCCCATGTTCAGTTTACTATCAACGAAAAATGGAAGGTGTCACATTTTTTTTTTTTTTTTTACATTCGACAAGCTGGTTTGGAGTTTGGAGGTTTCTTTTTTGATTAAAAACTGGCTTGATTGGCGATCAAAATTGTGAACAGGTGAACAAAAACTAGAATTAGCTATAACGGGAAGGAATCAAATCAAAAACCCAATTTCATGTTCCAGTCTCTGTAATAAAATATTACGGTCAATGGTGTCAAATGCAGCACTGAGATCTAACAAGAGAAGCACGGAGGCTGATTCATTGCCTGAAGCTGTTAGAATATCATCGGAGAGTTTAACCAGCACTGTTTCTGTGCTGTGATGAGCTCTAAATCCTGACTGAATCTCTTCTAGCAAACCATTCCTATGCAGATGGTCATATAATTGGTTTGCAACTGCTTTTTCGATGAGTTTAGAAATGAATGGAGGGTTCGATACCGGTCAGTAATTGGCCGAAACATCTGGAGCAAGATTTGTTTTTTTAAGTTGAGGTTTGATAACTGAAATCTTGAGAGTCTGAGGTACATAACCCAAAGATAGGGTCCAATTGATCAGATCTAGAACGAACGGCTCAACTAAGTAGAGGCTAGGCTAAGGAAGATGTCTATGTTTTGAAAGCAGTTGTATAAATACACTTCCAACACTGCTATGTTGGTAGTTGTTTTCCTTGCAAATGTGTGTTTGTTGTCTGGATCAGTAAAATGTGGTTTCTGCAGGCAGAAAGCTTAAGAAGTGCTGACTAAAGCGACGTTTATGTGTTGAACTCCAACGTCGCCCTGCAGTTCTGACTTAGCTCTCATTACCACAGAGTTTGTCTGGAGCTGATCCGCACTAATCCACTCTTTGATGTGCTGTACATGTATCTCCGCTTGCATTATCATTACACACTGTAGCCTGCGCTCTCCCTCTGATGTTAGGAAACAGGAAAAAGATCCCCCTGACTAACTGTTAGGCAGGTGTCTCTGTCTTCTTCCATTCTTTTGAGTACTGTTTGAGTTTTCCACAACACAAAGACTAAAAACTTTCTTTACAAGGCTGAAAATGGATAAAAGTGTTCGTGCTGAGAGTGCAGCTGTAACCGGGTTTGCCCCAAGGATGTGGTTTTTTGTAATCACTTTTTGTATGAAAATTGGAGCGTGTATTCAACTAGAATCATTTGTTAAAATTAAATAATTCTCAGGACATACGGTGATGGCTGCTTCAAAAAATTAGGCATGTGAGGAGGAATAAGTGAGATTATTCTACTGTTGTTCAAATTTCTTTACATATTTCTAGTTTTTCTTTTTAATGCCAGAGATTATAGTATAAGGTCATACTTTTTAAAAATGTATTTTACACTTATCTTTACTATTTATCTCAAAATTTCATTCATTTATGCATTGATCTTCTACGTCTTATCTGTTTTCAGGTCACAGGTCACTCTTGGTGAGGGCGAGGTCGCCAGTCCATCACACGGTCAACACACAGAGACAGACAGAGACCAACAACCACTCACACTTATCCATTATCCATATCATTTTCTCTTCTTTGCTCTTACATTCTATTATTCACCACTGCTGCCACCACCTGCCAATCACGAAAAGTGTGCGTCACACACAACTCACCTGTGTGTAGCGATTTACAGGTTTTCAGGTTACTGCTTTACTCCAGATCAGTGAGTCCAATATGGAGCATCCACCTTTAAGAAATAAAGTTTTCCTCAACACTTAGTCACCATCACCATCACTACAGGTAAAGTAAGGTCCAGGTACTCACGTGTGTTGATGTCAATGCTCATTATCAATATTATTATCATTATTAACAAAAACAATAAGGTCTCTTGATAAGAGTTTAAATGGAAAGTTATATATCATTGGTTTTAAACCTTTTCTTCCCACCTCTCCGTGCCGTCTTCTTCCGGTCCCCAGCACCTGCGGCCGTTAAACCGGAAGTAACCTTCGACCTTTGGCGATCGGTCATGACGTAACCTGTCGTTTCAGTAGATTTTATATTTAAAAAAAATGTATTAAAATATAAATAAATAAACGGAAACAAGCGAGTTTTTAAATTATCGTTTTCTTCGTCTTCAATTCTTTCCGCCCTTACCTTTGCGTCTTAAAGAGACCTCCCTGTTGCCTAGCAACCTTGACGACACGTGGCCGACCTTTTATTTATTGAGGGCTGAGTTTTACAACAGTTTGACCCGGTTAACAACATTTTAAAGTGTTGTTGTGGGGTTTTGTTTATAGTTTGTTTGTTGGCCGTGTTATATTGTTACAACCACGCAATGAATCCTGGGATAGGTTTGGCCAGGCAGAATCACTGAACGTCATATTGGATTGAAAAAGGACCTGAAATTGGAGTTTAACACAGTTTTTTTTAGAAAAAACTGTTTCTGGGGTAATAAATCAAGTGACAAGTGTGGTCACAGACTTCAGTACAATCACACTTCTTTTTAGAGTCAGTGTTCCTTCAATAAAATGCAAATAATTAATAAACTACAGATTATTTGAATGATATCCGCTGTCCATTAACTCAGTTTGATAATCTCCTTCTCGACTGTATTTTTTACTTTTGTTTTTTTGGTTGTTGATTGTTGTTTTTGTTTTGGGTTTGGTTTTTGTTTGTTTTGTTTTGTTTTTTTTTGTTGTTTTTTTTACACTGGGCCATTTTCTTCTCCCATTGTGTGCATTGCTGCCTCTGCTGTTGTGTATTCCAACCGAGGCGTAGCTGGTGACATTCATGTAGTTGTGTGTGATTTATTCACCCGCAGAAGGTGATAACGGTTGAGGAGGGGAACTTCTGTTGGATGTTTGTGTGACACTATGAACTTCACCATCTGAAACAATAACAGCACCCAAAGTTCCCCTTCCTGATTGCACTGGGCCTCTTTTACCTCAGCAGTTGCTTTATTATTGCATTGCAGCAGAACAAAATTATCATTCACTGGGAGTCATATCTTTGGTCACCTGCTGATTCAAGGTCCAGTATCTACTCTCCTTCCAGCTGCTTTTGGCCTCCACCAACACCTGAAGGGAATATTTGACCTTTTAGCTGCTAAACTAACCAGCTGCTCTCTAAATACAGACTCCCTGTAGGACGCAGAAACCCTCATAAACCCAATCTGCTCTGTCTGCCTGTTATTTGGTGCTGTGCGGGGAGTGTACGGTAAGCGAAACAGTGAAGTTCCCTTCCATGAAACACAAAGGATGATTTAAACAAAAAAAAACCTAATAGTTTCATTGCAGATCAAGTTCAGTTATTTTGATACTTTAAATCAATCCAGCCGATAACGTGCTTTACTCCAGCAAATTTTTTAGGAGGGAACTTTATTGATCTCTGCAGAACAATTTTGATTGACATAGTGCAAGGATAACAGCTAGGATAAAGCAGAGAAAATCACTATTAATGGTAGATGTCTTTTCATTTTAAATGGTTTATTATTTATGTATGCAGATACTCAGAAATTGAAAATAGTCAGCTATGCTTTTTTTTGTCTCTCTTTTTTTTTAAATGGACATTTAGTTTTTATTGTGGTTTCAAAAAGTACAGCACAGACAAATGAAGTGCACAGTTACAATATCTAGGTTTACTTTAGGCTTTACTGAAGAATACAGAATGCCGGAGCGGTGACAATGAAAATATCATGCAGTTTGCTTGTCTTATTGGCAGTTTCAAAAGCAGAATGTACAGCAGCATGTAACTAAATTCATCTACAGTATCATATTTGTACTCCAATACTACAAATTACTGATTTACTATCATAAAGGAATCTGCATTTTCTTTATTTTATTTTATTTTTTTACATTAGTGCAAAGCTGACCATAGCAAAGCTAACAAAAAGCAAGCAGGAGATGAAACCAGCACTGACATTCACTGAAGTAAACAGCTGCATAATACTGACAAGAAAAAAGAAAAAAAAAAAAAAAAAGAGAATTGACATTCACTTCAATGAGACAAATATATTCAATACTATTGAAACACAATCAACAGTGCAAGCATGGCAGTAAAATAATGTCGTACGCTTTCGGTTTTGTTGGTGGGAACATTTGTCAGAGCCGTCAGCAACTCGTGCAGCGCAAATGTTAAATTCTGTGGTGACGTGTTCATGAGAAGCGACGCCACTGTGACAAATACAGTGTGTCACATTTGGGCTTTTGTTCATTTGTCATTCAGTGAGAATCAAAAGTGTGACTCGGAGCTGAGATAACAATCAAACTGATGCTGGACACAAAATGAACTTTTTTTTTTTTTTTTTTTTTTGCATTCACTTCTAATTTTTGGAAAAATAAAGAAAAAAGTATGCATACTTGGGCCGACATGTCCTGGTATCATGTTCATAAAAAGCCATTTGTTGAGGAGAATAAGGAAGCTGGTGCGTTGACTGGCTGGTCAACGCCTCCATCTTTTGTGTTTTAAAATTTTCAGTTTCTTCTGTGGTTTATTTCTAAGTTGACTAAAATACTTCAAACGAATTAAATGATGTTGGTAAAATGAGAGAAAACCTAAGACCTCACTGTCTTTGGCTTCAAACATTTGGTGCCAAACATACTTACAGGGACATTTGATTACAATAATTGCGCTTTTTCATCAATTTGCGTGTGTTAATATTGAAATTTGATTAAATGCTACATGTAGCAACTTCTGATTAGCATCCCAGCTCTGAGCGAGAATGTAAAAGCAAACACTCAGGCACGCGTGGCGCAAATATAGAAAGAAATGTGCAGTGAAATGAATGTAAATTATTGCTTTGGCTGATACAACAGTGGACACAGTGTCACATTCAATGAATAAAATCTGAATCAAACAATCATGAACGTGAGCTTGTGAGGAACATTCAAAACAGAATCTATATGTCAAATCAGAGGCAAATAAAAATGTTGGTCAAATCTTTTTTCTTTTTGTCTTCTGGATGTAAATATATGAAATATTCCACATTGAATACCTGTAACACATTCAAACAAAATGCTTGGAAAATATTCATGAAAAGTCATTTAGCAGGTTTTCAAAATCAAAACTTGAACTCAAGAGAAACAAACGGATGCTGCGATTTTAACTTCTCCGCGTTCGATAATTTGGCAAGAAGTAGAAGTCTTAGGTACTAATGTCAAGTTGACGTTATAAGTACAGTACAATCTATAGCAATTACCTAATACAGACAATGTTAAGAGATGAACTGGCCCTGGACACTTTGATTGCATTTAATTGAATTGGTGCCAGCTACATTTCTTCATTTAAACTTACATTATATATATATAGCTCTTCAATTTGAATACAAAACTTCTGTCATAGAGTTCGACCGGCTAACTGCCAGAATCTTCTGAGCTACTGAAGGCTAAGTTCAGCCATCTAAAGGGGATGTCTTTCTATTTGTTTATTTATTTATTTATTTTTTTGGTTGAGAAAGTAAGTTTGGTTTGTTGTTAGAAGAAGCAGAACGTTGGCGAACTGAGGCGTAACGGCTGTGATACAATCGTCATGAACCCTTAAAGCAACCGATAAGAATGAGTCTGTTGTGACGGTGTGGGGCAGCCTCCTCATGCACAGCTACAATCGCTAAGGTCATCTCTGATGCTGGTGGTCTAACGCTGCAGTGGGGGCGTAGAGGCAGTGTATGTGTGTGTGTGTGTGTGTTGGTTGAATGAGCTGTTGGCAGTGACGCGACATGACATTTATCGGGACGAGGGGAGCCTCAGCCCAGGTGTGTCCGGCTGTTTGAGGGAACCATCTATGAAAATGTAAAGGGTTTTCTGATTTTACACCCGGTTGGTGGGAGGGGGGGGGGGGCGGTGGTGGTTGGGGTACAGGTGTAAGGAGTGTGTGTTTAGAGGTTGACCAGGTGGAGGTTGGAGGCGGAGAAGTGGGGACACAGAGCCATGTCCGGGTTCTTCAGCTGCCGCAGGATCCTCCGGTGGAACTTGGAGCGGACCCGGTTGAACTCCATGATGTCGCTGGGATCCTCCTCGATCCAGAAACGGTGGAACTCCTGCATCAGGTAACCTGCCATGAAGGACACGAGGTAATGTCTTCGTATTGGTGAAACATGAATCTGGTGCAAGTGGAGTCAGCTTTAGATCGTTGAAGATCCAAGCCGTGATTAGTTCTACTGACAAAACAGCTAAATTCAAAGTTCCCAGAGGACATATAATCTGGATTACTGACGTTTAGCCAAATCTGAATATTTAATTTAATAATCAATTGCACATCTGTGCCAAATGTCAAGAAGTTTCATGAAGGTATCACACATTCATTGTGTGTTTTGTGCTAAGTGAAGCTTCTAGCTGTAAAGCAGCTCAGCATCCTCTTCTGGCATATCACGGCTCCTTTAGACATTTTTAAGCACAACGGAAAATAAACGGCCCTCAAACGTATCTTAAATATCTCAAATCAAGCCAACTCACAGAAGGTCTGCTGGAAGTGCAGCAGGCTGGGCATCTCTGGGGCCACGTTGTACAGGTGGGTCTTCAGAGCACCGCTCACCAGCAGAGAGTGGGCCAGGTCTGTGATGTTGATGCCCACGATGGCGAAAGAATAACTGAAGGAAGGCGATAAAAATAGAGGGAGCGTAAGAAAATGACTCAAGAGGAGAGATTTTGGAGAATATTAACTGGCTTAGCTCTTAGTTACGTAATTGTCCATTGTGAATTTTCATTGTGTCATTTGTGCATCGCGTGGATTGAAATTTAGTTTGAAAAAATATTTATACTTTAGTTTCGATGCTGCCGTGTCCTGATTCAACTATACAGTCAGTGACTTGCAGTTTGCAGCCGGCTGCTCTGCTGGAGTGTCCTCACAACACTCTGTGGGTTTTGTGTAACTGTGATTGTGTTTTCATAGTCAGTCCTCAGTGCTTATCAGAGCTGATGCAGACTGGAGCCAGAGGGCTGACAACAACAACAACAACAACAACAACACACACACACACACTCAGGGTCTCTCCTCCTTAAGTATATCCATGCTGGTTGGATGGCCGCTTTAAAGCTGCAACTGCTTCACTGAGGCTGAGAGTCAAACGGTCTCCCCCCTTTTATCTCCCCCACGGCGTGCTCTCACTTACCCGATGGCTTTGTCAAAGTTCTTCTGTTCCCACTCAGGCTTGTTTATTTCACTGTGAAGGACACAAACCTGAGTCACGTACTGTAGTGTCTACGCACAAAACACCAAGCCCTACAGTGCCGATGAAATTACAGGCCAGGAGGTTTTTTCTTAAAAAATATACCTCTGATTAAAAGTTATTTATGGCAGTGACCCTAAATTTAATTTATTAAATCTGATACCCAGATTATCCATAAAGAGGTTTATTTTTAAGACTTTATTTTTAATCACTAAAACTATTACTACTACTATTTACTGTCACTCTTATTAATTCAATGCAACAACGAGACAGCAAACACATCGATATGTTATTAAGGCTGTGTGAGGCAAACTAAAAAATAAAAAGATTTTGGTTATTTGGGGGGCAGCAGCGCATTTGCATGAAAATTGCGCAGCTGGTGAAGCTTTAAACTGTGCGAGACGCCAACCGAAAGAAGACGGGACGCTATGAATGGTGCGAAACAGCAGGTGAATGAAAGAGAAATCAAGTACCTTGGCTTTCGTTGTGTGCTCCTACAGTGCGTGTGAAAGAGGGAGAGGGGAAGGCATGGGCAGATAGGTGGAGGTGAAGGTGGAGGTGAAGAAGAAACAGAAGAACAACCTTCATTTGTGAAATGAGGCCAATGACAAACAACTCAGGCAGCAGAGGTCAATAAAAGAGGATGCAATGGAAGCCATCAAGCTGTAAGAATGAGTATAACCAAGCAGAGTGTGGCAAATGCAGCAGTGCGGATGATTCAGTGCGGTTTAATGTCAAGGAAGCTGAAACCAAAACATTAGTATGATTGTCACTTCATAAAATGAATATTGCCAATGTGGCATTCATTTGGATTCCTGTTTTTCGCCACCTGATGAACATCGAGGCCAACATTTACTCTCCTGTTCGCTCTGTTTTCTTTAGCTACTTGATGTTGATGCACTATGAGCACTAACCAAGAGCTGAGTGCATAAATAAACTTGAATTTGAACATTTCTTGATTGTAAATATTTTAATATTTTGAGATGGATTCGTTTTGGAATATATAACTCTACATGTAAGGATCTGGATACGAAGGTTTCAGCTTTTCAACAAAAAAAAAAAAAAAAAAAAAAAACAACTGTACAAGTAAATTGAAATTATAAAGCTATTTAGAATCCACTGACCATGTTATCAGTACATTTTATAACTGCATGACTTGCTTTTCTTTAATAGTCACTTGGAATTACTAACGTGGTGACGGTCTGAGTTTTTATGCTCTAAAAACTTTTTATTGAAACAATTCACAATCTCGACACTTTATTCTGAAGCCTCTGGTGTTTTCCTTAAACGTGGCCGTGTCCTGCTAAGAATTGAGGCATTGACTTACTTGTGCTTTGGTTGCAGGGAGTCATTGAGCATCTGCAGAGCAGTGGCCTTGTCGTGTTCTGCAAAGTACCTGCACAGAGACGAGAGGAAACACTCAATAACTCCACTTACATCGGACAGTTCATTATTCTTAAGAAGCTTTTTGTCCTTTAATTAACAGACTAAACAACGTGACAGTATATATGCTAGTGTTTGACATCCTTCTACTTGTTCTTGTAATGCAGAATGTCGATTAACACCAGAAAAGGTCTGAAACAAATCTCAAATTAAAATGAAAAAGAAAAAAAGAAATATGGACCATTGAAACTTTTTCAGATATTCTTTGGATCTGAGAATGAAGCTAACCGCAAATAATGAAGCCAAAGTGCTCCCAGTTTCAAATGCCAAGAAGAATCATGGGAATCTGAAGAATATCTTGAAGAATTTGGGAAAAAAACTACAAAGCGCAGAGGCAAAGGAAACACCTGTTTTTACTCTGGCCTAATCACAAAGGTCGACGTCTGACACATTCAAAGCAGCATCTGGATAAACCTCCAAAGGTGTCTGAAGAAATAAAAGCAGTGTTTTATGAGATTAGCGATTGCCAGCTGTAAATCATGAGTGCTTTGAGGTTTAAGGTAGCAGCCGGAAGCACAGAAACATCACACAGACAAAGAGAATGCATTCAAAAGAACATGAAAGAGAAACAGGACTGATCCAAAGAAGGTCCCAAAATCCTCCTTGAACCCCGTAGAGAAAGACAAGCTGTTGGTTTTTTGAAAAGTCTTCGCAGTCACTGTGAATCACTGAATATCTGTGCGTGGATGCTGACTTCATAGCTCAAGAAGAAGAAGAAGGGCTCACCTTTCCCCGGGGGTTTATATTTATTTATTTTCACTAAAAAAGAGGGGAGAAATGAGATCTTACAGCAGGTTATGGAGGCCCAGCAGGCCCATGCCTCTGAAATCAGTCTTGGGATCGCTGCCCTGGAAGCCGATCTCACACCACTGTTTGGAGATGCGGCCGCTGAGAGGCGCGTCAGGACGCAGCTCCTTCCAAAGCTGCAAAACGCACACAGACACCCAACTGAGACGAATGGGATTAAGGTGAGCTTGATGGCTAAATGGTTGTAATATTTTGTTGAAGTTGAGGTTTTTCCCCAGACGTGGTGGTAACCAGTGAATAACAGCAGGTTCAATTGTTAATTATTATTGTTCGTGTTTTGCTCTTCAAACAGTCACAGATTTGTCTTGTACCTTCATCAGCATTTCCTCGTGCTCGGTGTTCTCACAGTCATAAGGCTCTCTGCGCAGCTTTTCCACCTCCATCACCAGACTCCTGTAGCCCACGATCTGCAGCAGGCTGGCCTGCAGAGAGATGCCCAGCCTGGGGACACGCAGAGAGAAGGGGGGCTGTCAGACGCCCTGTCCTGATCTCAAATCTTAGCAGACCTCGCTCATGGTGGCTCAGCAACCTCTGGCCACATCTTCACACCACTAATGTACCACATCGCTCTCACACAAGTGACGAAGCAACACAAAGGTGATGTGTAACTGTGAGTCTCACTGTGGGTTGGTGTCGGGGTTAATCTTCTTCAAGGCCATGATGTCGTCAATGGTTTTCTCCACTTTATCCGGATGGACACTGAGGGCAGACTGAAGCAGCTGGAGAGGACAGAGGAAGACAAAGTAAAAACACAGGACGGACTCTCTGACTTTATATTGAAGATGGTGTATTCAGAGATTGATAGACTCTCACCCCGTTCTTGGAGTACCTCAGAGATGACTCTGGAAGGAGACGGTTGCAAAGTGTGAGACAAATGCAAGTGGTGATGTCAAAAGCCGCTGTTTGGACGCTTTTTAGGTCGTATTTTAGTGCAAGGCAGAAATTTCAACTGGTGTTCAAACGATGAATACAAACAAGAAAGTATTCATTCCAAATTTGGAAAAGATCACAAGTGAATAGAAAATAGATGGATGGAATCCGAAGAGCCCAGATAGTAAAATAAAAGCATGATGGCATTGAAATGCTGGAGTCACCCATCAGCATGCAGCTATGATAAAATGATGCCTGGTTTATTCATGAACAAACGAAAATGACATCAACTGAGAAATAAAAGCAGCGTCTGGGCCTACCTATTTTGAGGGTCCTGCGGGCTCCATGTTTGTTATTGTAGCAGATTCGCTGGAGCTCGCAGCGTCCAGTAAACTTCCTGACAACAAACTTGAGGCCCCGCCACAGTAATTTACAGTAGAGGAAGACGAAGAACTGGGTCACCACTCTGGAGAGGAGAAGTCGGGGGGGATTAGACAGGAGATGTTATATAGCCATTAGACATGGACAACAGTTGGGAGTCGTGCATGTTTCTCTTCGTCCTGAGGTTATTATTTTTTATCTGAAGTTGAATGATCCCAACCGTCGGGTCGGCGACCATTAAAATGGCCAACTGTTGGATGCAGTCTGCCCTCCTCTTTCTTTAGTCTCTGGCCTAGCAGCTTTAACTAATTGATGGGACTTTCTCAAAAAGAAGAAAAGTCCAATTTTGACAACTTCGGCCTAGACCTACCCCGCAAATGGTGAATAAATATGTCACTGTTACTGCCATATAATGACAAATAGACTGCGCCTAATCTCAACATTTTCAGTCCATTTTTTTTTTTTCAGTTCTGCCTCACACTTTGGAGCAAATACCAACATCCAGAGAAGAAAATGAATAATTGAAGGGAGAGAGAAGCAATGTAAGACAGGATACTAATGGAAAACAAGAAGCAAAAGGAAGTTACTGTATAAATGAAAAGGAAGTGTAAAAGTTCTTCTTTACTTCTCGCCTACCAGGGGAGACTCGCAGTGAATCAAAGGGAGCTATTTTTATAAATGACACTGAGAATGAAAATGGAGTTGTGCGTCCTGGGAAATGCAGAGTGACCCATTAAGAAAAGTGTGCACTAAACTGCAGGAAGTAAGAAAGGCAAATGTTATTCTTATGTTTTTCCCCGTCGTAAACCCTTCTATCATTTATCATGAAGATCCAGGGAAGGTCGTTCATCATCGACTCATCAGGGCCAGCTCTTTTCTTTGTTTGCTTTTGTTGAACGGATTTTACAGGCAGAAATAAATCCTTCTCATGCAAAACATTATTGTCTGTGTCAACAGGGAGAAGGTAAGTGATCAGCAGCGCAGTCCTGAAGGATTAACACCTTCCTTCTAAACCCGTGGATGAGACTGGCATGTTAAACAGCTCATATAGACACTGTTATTTTCATAACCTTCAAGGAGGCGAGCATCAAGTAAAGGGGGAGGTGAAGGCAGGTTTAATGGATTCACACTGCTCGGTCGGCAGAAAACGGATAGAATTATACATGTTTCCTGAGCCATATCTCTTACATAAAGTCTGCAGTCGTCTCTTATATAAAATCATGTCGTCTTGGTTCATTTCAGTTATTTAGGCCTTTGTTTATCTCAGGAATTCAAGTGCAGGTGAAAGTTGCTGTAGTTGTAGCTGCCTTTTTTTGTCCACCCTGCATCACAGCTTCACTCTTTACAATCTCTAAACAGTCCCCTGACACTGACACTGACAAAACTGTTCCGCTCACTGCATTTTTAGTTTTACATTTCCACAACAAGTATTTTCCAGGATATGTATCGCCCAGGACAGAAGCCAACAGGAATGAACGAATACTTCTTCCACTTCATGTTTTTTTGTGTGTGGGAAAAAAAAAAAAAAAAAAAAATCAGCCAAAAAAAAAAAGAAAGAATCGTTTTAGAGTTAAATACATTATCTATCTAAAAGTTCAAGGAAAACTAGATGTGAATTTCAGTACAGTAAATGCATCATTATTTAGCAATTTACCAGGAACTTCTGTCTTCTTTTTGTACTACAATTATTGTTCAAAGTGCGACGTCTGCTACCGTCATACTTGATTTGATGAGGCAGATTGGTGTGATGTGATTTCTTCTGAAGTCAAACATACACAAAGTCAACACACAAGTGTTGTTGTATTATGGAGAAGGTAGGATTGGCGTTATTACGCTATTTCGACCTTTGCACTGATGTTTTTAAAATTAGTTTCAGATGTGAAGTACAGCAGTAATTCCCTGGAGAACACCGCGATCAGCCTTGAGCCATTAAAGGTGCTACATGAATAATTTTTACATCAGCAAACTATTACCACATTCATTTTAGCACATTAGTATAATTACTGTAAACAAACAGTCGTCAGTGGGAACAATTTGGCAGCCTCTGCTGACCTCCATTGTTCATTAAAATCAAATGAAGCTTAATATGTTTGAGACCAGAATAAAGGGAGAAAAGGGTGGCTTGATGAGTGTTTTCCAACGGATTTATTCTCCTAAGCAGCAACTCAAACAGCAGGAGACCAAAGTGTTTACTTCTGTCCGCGTGACTATACAAAGAAAAAGGAATGTTTCCAATATGATGTCTGAAATCAGGCGTATGTCTTCCCCAACTGATTTTTGTTTTTAGCCAAGACTTAAAACTTAAAAATAACAAAAGCATCTGATCACACCTGCACAATCAGCGTGTGAATAAACATCCAATCAAGCCTCAAATCAAAATTATTTTTTCAATGTTAACTAATCAAATAACTTTGTTTGTCGTCCTTTATGTTCGTCTTTTGTTTGAGCATCCTTTTTTCACGCTGTTTTGTGCGTGGCTTTTTTAAATCAAGTCCTGCTGCCTTTTTATGTTTGCCTTTGAGATTGTGTTGTTGCTGAAAGGTGAACTCAGAATGTCATTGCAGCGATCCGACAAAAATATATGGATGAATTTGTGTCAAAACTAAAACCAACTTAAATCAGATGTACGAGGCTTTAAATCAGCACACAAAACAGCAGCGTTAACAGAAGCACCAGATATTTTATGTTTTATGAATTCCTTCACGTCAGAGGGGACGATGGAGTCTCTCCTTACCTGAGAAAATGCTTCATCTTGGCGGCTGTCGGCCCTCAGGTGTCCTGGGTGGTGTCTCAGCTGAGTGATGGCCTGGAAACAGAGATGACAGGGTGGGGGGGTGGAGGTAGAGGATGGAGGGTGTAGATGCAGCAGGGTGTAAGGTGGTGGATGGGGGTATGGAAGGTGGAGGATTTGGGGGGGGGGGTGGAGGATGAGGGGGTGGAAGGTGGAGGGTTTGGCGGTAGAAGGTGGAGGATGGGGGGGTGGAAGGTGGAGAACGGGGAGGGGGTGGAGGATTTGGCGGTGGAAGGTGGAGGACCGGTGGGGGGGGGGGGGAAGGTGGAGGATTTGGCGGTAGAAGGTGGAGGACCGGTGAGGACCGGTGGGGGGGGTGGAAGGTGGAGGACGGGGGTGGAAGGTGGAGGATTTGGGGGGGGGGGTGGAGGATGAGGGGGTGGAAGGTGGAGGACGGGCGGGTGGAAGGTGGAGGGTTTGGCGGTAGAGGGTTGAGGATTTGGCGGTGGAAGGTGGAGGACCGGTGGGGGAGGTGGAAGGTGGAGGACGGGGGAAGGGGGGGGGGGGGGGGAGGTGGAGGACCGGTGGAAGGTGGAGGATTTGGCGGTAGAAGGGGGAGGACGGGGGGGGGGGGGGAAGGTGGAGGACCGGTGGAAGGTGGAGGATTGGCGGTAGAAGGGGGAGGACGGGGGGGGGGGGGGGGGGGGGGAAGGTGGAGGACCGGTGGAAGGTGGAGGACGGGGGGGGGTGGAAGGTGGAAGGTGGAGGACCGGTGGAAGGTGGAGGACGGGGGGGTCTGGTCGGTGAATGAAGCCGACAAAAGGCGCTCAGCTCGGCCTGAGGCTCCGGAGCTGTCCGCGGTGCTGATCAATTAACGCGCACCTAAAGCTGCGGCTGCTCCGCCGTGTTTCTGTCGGGCCTCGGCCGGTTACAGCCACACAGAGACCCGCTCAGAAAACAGCCACTCATCGAGGAATAATCTGGTACAAACCGGCCGATTACTGCTCCATTCGTTTCTGGCCGAAGCGACGCACACAGCACTAATCCTCAGCAACAACAAACAACCCTGCGACGTCGGCTGCACAGCAAACACGAGCAAATTACACCGATGTTTTCATGGGAACTGCTTGTTTTTCTCACCGATTTTAAATGAAAACGTGCCGCACAAAGGGTCGGGATGAGGCAGGTTGCAGCGCTCGGTCCTCTTCACTCAGCTACGGTCGTCTGCTTTTCCTCCATGATGACAGTCACTGACTGAGCTCTAAAAGCTACAGCAAGCCAATGCAGTGAGCAGCACAGAGCAAGACTGAGACATCGTTTGTTGGAGATGTTCAGAGAAATGTCTTCTTTCGACAAAACAGCATCACAACAGGCTGGTTTTTCTGCTGTGTGATGTCGTTTTTGTTTGTTAGTTTTTTTTGTTTGTTTGTTTGTAGGTAGAGTTGTATCGTTGCATGCATTCACATTGAATGTGCAGACATTCTTATACAGAGACTTTAAAACGACAACCATGTGTAGAAGATTGGTGTCTTGGTCAACAACGGTTTGCTAAAACACAAGTGACCCGTGACCCCTCTTTAAACCCGCATCAGCCAGATTTTGGCCACACGGGGGCAGTGCAGAAAGGTGTAACACAAAATTAACACATCACTTGAACGTGGCAGCAAAAAGTTGCCCAAATCAGAAATATTCATGGTTACATAGATGTTGCATCCACTAGATTTTAGCTTTTTTATTTTATGTTCAAGGTTGAGCCTTGAATGCAATAAGAGAGATGATGAGCGGGTTTCTGGCAGCCCTGCGAAAACACAAACCTAACTGTTGTTCATTATAAGAATATAAAAGAGTGCACACTTCCCCATGTTGTAAGACCAAAAGTACGATTCAACATTTAACAGAAGCTTGAGTCTGTTAGCACACAGATGTTCACACATCAGTCAGCCTAACGCAGGCTGTTAAACCTCAAGGCTAGGTTGTGGTTTTAGTGGTGTTAGCCAATTATGTAAATTAGAGCTTGCTTCACTCTTTCGTGTGCCAACTGAGGAGATTTGGTTTCAGTTTATTTCACAGTAAACTAATAAGACATTATAAAATGCAACAAGCTGTGCTTTCTTTCCAATTAGACAGAAGCAGTAATAATATGTTCTTTGTAAGGCGCAGAACAAATAAAGTTTTACCCCAATTCAACATCAAAATTACTCTGCAGTTACAAAACCACATACAATATAATCGCATGGATCCAAAATAAACATCACCAGAAACTGTCACACAAATTAAACTGTAGTTAGGAAGCAAATAGAAGAGACGTACATGCCGTCTGACAGCATTTTACGAGACAATAGCCGGAAAGTAAAGTAATAAATCAAATGGAGGTGTTACTGTGTCACTTCTCACTACTTCATTAAATTGCAATGAGTACTTCTTCAACAAACTGCAAGTTCCTGAACAACTATTTTAATTGCGATATTCAAACTGCAGGAGGACTGAAGAATAAGTGAAATTTAAAGAAAACCTTGAACAATAACAACAAATCATAAAAGATTCAAATCATCATTAAAAGGAAAAAGTATCTGCTTGTTTACGAACCATTAAGGTCTAACAAATGAGAAATTAATACTACCTGTAGAGCAGCAATAACAAACTGGGCCTGCTCTGATGCTTGTCTCACCTAAAGTGGAATAAATTCTACAACTCTCTCCTCCTGTTTGTGCTTTTTGAAAAGATAGATGCTGGTTCAGAGACTTTAGAGACCTCTAATGGTTATTTGATGGAAACTGCACTGATAAACATTCAATGGAACTCTGCAACATAGAAGACAAACTTATATCGACTTCTAATCATAAATCTTTTTTTATTCTTTTCTTTATTTGTGTGTTTGTGTCCAAGTAGGAAGATGGCAAAAGTATTGTGGAGAATTAAGTAAATAAAGTAAAGCATGTTGTCACCACTCAATCAGAAGCCTGCTAACAGTGGCTTTGTGTTGTTGCACAGGAAAACACTAAAACATTTGTGCCAGATATGAATCTGCACATTTAAAGCTCAGCTGATGTCAGTCATCATACATCTGTATTCATTCAGGGTTTGTTTTTTTTTTCAATACTTTGAGCAGCACAACAGCTTATAAATATACTTTACAGGTGTATCATATAGATTGTGTAAATGTATAATGTGGATTTGATTTGTGTTTAATTGAGGGCAGGTGTAACAGCTCCCTCCTGTGGCTGAAGACGGCAACGATAACTGCAATAGCAGCGTTAATTTGCATTTAGGGGTAAAAGAAAATATCTAATTAATTGGAGAATTTGTGATGTATTAATCGAAATTAATTTTATTTTAATCACATTCCAATATTTGAAACTAGAAAAAAAATCTATCAAGATTTGTTTTGATGAATGAATCAGTATTCATTAACTTAAACTTCAAAATCTGAAAACTTATTTCTACACAGACTAACAGATGAGTGCAGAAAACAGAGAGAGAGAAAGAGCAGTTTTCAGAAGAGCGGAAATTCAGGCCAAAAACATCATGTAGGAAAAAACAGAAAAACCCAAACTATTCCAGTTCAGTCAAAAAATCCCCAAATAAAAATGAAACAGACCAACAGCTGAACAGAAAAAACATGTCCTCCATCTAAAGTGGTAAAAAAAAACCGACCTGCTCGCTCCAACATGTTTTCTGTGGAGGTGGAAACAGGAGAACATTTTCTGTTCTCACTTCCATCTGGATTTTTAATTTAAATTAAAATTTAAATTAAATTTCCCTTCCACCTGAGTAGTCTCATCTGCCTTGTCCATCATGCCATCACACTGTGCGTCGGTATAATCTGTCCGCCTGGAACTCCTCCACCGAAAAAGGTTCCGCGGTGCAGATTAAAGTGCGATTAAAATGCGTTATTTTTTTTTTTTATTTATTTATTTTTTTTCTTAAATTTTGTGAGTGAAACGGGTCTTGGATCAGATTATTGTGTGCACTGCACCAGGCAGCAGCAGAGGCGGTCCGACCAATCACATGCCCCTTTTAAAGTGGACTTCCGGGCTCCTCTGACCAATCAGGATCTTAGAAATCCAACCGGAAACTCCACTGAAGTCCAAAGCCCCGCCCACTTCTTCAAAGGAAATGCACGCGTTTTATGGGAGTTCACGTGCTGACCACCACTTTAGGGTGTAATCTGCTGATTTAAATCTTTACCCCAAACCAAAATAATACAACAAATCTTAAATTTACATGTGAGTATGGCTGTCAGCACCAGCCTCCACCAGACTGCATTCAGAATAACATCCATTTAAAGATTCTCCGCTCGTCTGCGGAGGCACATGGCCATTTTATGAGAATTAAGATTTTTATTATGAGACAATAGAAAGCACTCTTCCGTTCGGCATCGATTTGGGATCTCAGAGGGAACTCTATTCATGTCACCCTTTCACTTTTATAACCGCTGACAGATGTTTTCCAAATGGTTTCGATCCGGTGGGAGGATCAAAATGAGACCTGACTCGCTTTATAAATATGTCACTTTACTCAGAAAAAATCCTCTTTTGTGGATTTTATTGATGCCGAATTGGAAGTTGGTGCCATTTATATTGAAATCAACTGAGTCAGGCATTATGAGCCATCAACTGAGGCCGATGAATGAGAGCGAGTTAAATTTCCCAGTTTTTGTAAAGGGAGTTCGTCACGGAGATGATCCAGACTGGGGACGTCTCTCTGGTCTCTCCCACAGGAGGCTCCGCTTCACAAACCCTTTGTTCAGTCCAGCCGGTGGGCTGAGTCAGAGAGGGAGGCAGCACCACCCGACCAGAGCCAGAAGAGCCCGGATTTATCACCATCATCATCATTTTTCTCATTATCTTAAATCAAAGCATCATCGGGGAGTCGCGCTTCATCCGACTTTTTTTTTTTCTTTTCTTTTTTTCTTTTTTTTTTCTAAAGTGTTGCTGATGCTGCGTTTCATTTCGGAGACCGTCCGGCGGAAACACCGACACATCTCCGTGCCTGTTCCCCGCTCCTCGGAGGCCGTTTTCAGGACATGACCCGGCGGATCCGCCTCTGAAGAGCCCCGGGGAGGGGTGGGGAAGTCTGGGCTGGTGTTGGTGTTGGTGGTGGAGGGGGGGAGGAGGGACTGTGGGGGGGGGGGGGGGCGCGGCGGCACCGGACCGGTCCGACTCTGTCCGGGTTTGTTTGCCATCCACGCTGGATCTCCCTTCAGTTTCTGCTCAGCATCCATATTTGCATCCCAGGGAGTGGCAGCCTCTGATCCCCCCCCCCCCACTCATCACCACCACCACCCCCCCACCTCCTCTCCTCTCCTCTCCCTCCCTCCCTCCCTCTTATTCAGGCAAGAAATTGAAAGTTGTCCGGCTGTCGGGCTCCGCACGGACGCCTCCATTTCACACAGGAAGGTGAGTTATTTCCTCCGTTAGTGTGCTTTAGTGCTCTTTATTGGAAATGTTGTTTTGCAGGAGAGGACTTGGGGTGGGGGGGGGGGTTCAGTGAAGGGCAGTCTGGACCACGTTGTCGCAGTAGCTACAACAATAGATCAAACTGGCGTTGTGTTACATTTTGTGTTGAGGTGCGCATTATTCTCATCCGGACGCCTCCGTCCTGTTTTTTTTTGTTTTGTTTTTTTTAACACCACACCTTTTTGGACTCAGGTGTCGATGGGAAGATGAATGCGGGGCCTGTGTGCAGATGTAGAATATAGCTCGGGCTAAATCTCAGCAGTCGACACTCACAGGCCTTATTTTTTTTGACTCCAGTCACAATAAAATAAATTAAAATAAATCATCACAAAAATCCTCATTCCCGACAGCTTTAATGGGATTGGCTGCTCTAAAATGGACATGCATCATCTGGATGTGAGTAAATAACATGGAGGATGATTAAACAGCTCTGCCTGGTTTCTCCTCTCACACCTGGTGTCTAGCTGAAAAGCCCAAACCAGATGTGTGTTGTTTGTTGAAGGCTATAGCAGCATCATACTTCCTTCATTGTCTTCTGGGCCGTCATTTGTAGGCCATGCTCCACTTGGGTGCCGGCCTACATTGTCTTTCAGTCACATTCATATCCTGTTGAAATTGATAAGTTGAGCATGAAAGACTGTATGCAGGAAGTGGGGTGTTATTAATGCTAATAAATGAACTGTGACATGTGTAGTTAAAAAAAACAACAACAATTATGAGTTGTAATTAAATGGCATAGTTGTAAACGTGCAGTTAGATCGCTGGGTGTTAAATATTTCACATAACTAAACTTTCCCTGTGTTATTGTGATCAGCCAACAAAAACATGAACTTAAGGAGTTAAGGGTGGTGATTTCTTTTTTTTTTTTTTTTTGGTGCCACTGTTTCCAATGAGCCCTCCCACATTGCTGCTGCCAATTGGCGATATCATGGTGAAGCACTCCTGCTCTTAATGTAAACAACCAGTATGGAGGGGTGTTTTACTGTCATTTATAATTAAGCAGGCAGAATAAGGACAAGTCAGAGTTTGGACAGCATACAGATCACTCCGGGGGGGGGCTCAAGGTTTCCTGTAAAGCGCCAGTGCCCAAACATTTTTGCTAAGCTTGTCAGAGTTTATGGGCATGCTTGACATGACTTGAGGCCAGTTTACCCCCCCCCCCCCACACACACACCACAAACCCCGCTGTGAGTTGTATGAATGCATCTAAAGTAACCACGATGTATAAAATTAAAGTCATTTTCAGTTTTTTTCTTTCCAGTGTTCTTTTTGCTAGCTTGTATCCTGCCAGTTGCTAATCGTCCATTAATGCAGCCGAATCGCGTGTCCTCTGAATGAGTCCGCTTTCTGTTTTTATGCTCGTTATTCTGTTAATTGTTCCCACATGTGCGACCTCCTTATCCCTCCTTTTTTCGTCCCAGCAGCTAAACATGGAGAACGACGGCCACCACTCCCACATCTAGTGCCGGATCCACAAGCTTTCATCACCCAGGGAGGAGCTCCTCAGGTCCCAGGCCGTCTCACCGTTACTGTAGAATGAACATGCTCAAGTCCAGCGGACTGAAAATCCCTGGCCGCGGGCCCAAGCATTCCAGCCCAGTGGGAAGGACCTCGGCGGGTGGAACATCCAGCCCTGTCATCCCTAAAGACAGTAAGTTACTTCCTTCTCCTGACCCCGTGGACAACAGAAGGGAATTCCTTCTTCCCAGTTGTTGTTACTCATCACCGGAAGTGCTTCAGACCATTTATTTGTGTTATTGACTCACTTTAGTTTGGTTTTATTACATTTAATGCGCACAGATGCTGGGAAATGTTTTCTTTAACTTCATCTTCCAGTGTATTTACACAAGTCTCCAAAGGAGCCCCTTTCTTGCTGTTTGGATGGAGGCCACTCTCACCACTGAAAATAATCTGTAATTATATAGAAAATAATAGATAAATCCATTAGGATTTTCCAGCAGGGCCAGTTTTTGGTTCAGCTTTCAACCGTTCATTTCATTCTTTGCGCACTTTTTCTCTTTTGTGTGGTGATATTTACTGAAAAGCGACTTATTGATTTAGTTGTGAAGGCGTAGGATTAGATGACTTTGTGAAAAGCGAAGGGAGATTGCTTGCCTAAATTTTTTCCGTCTTGCACGACCAACATTTTTTGAGCATCTTTCAGCACATTTTTTCGGTTCAGTGGACTCACAACTGTTCTGATTCACTCTCAGTTTAGCTGTTTTAACTGAAAACACATCGATAATCTTGCATTTCTGCATGTGTAGAAGGAGACAGGCAAGTTAGCAACTAGCTTTTGGATATAGCAGAGCAAATAGCTGCTCAAAAAGAAGTTGATAGAAACCAAATCAGAAAGACAATGTCCACTGGATGTGTAGAAATTGTTTGCTGCTTTGTGTTATGTTTACAGTTTGTTGTGTTGACTGCACGTGGCTAAATTACGCTGATGCTGCAAAAAATGTATTCAACATCACTTGAAGTGTCAAGTAGAATATACAGTGTTAGGTTGAATAGACCTCTGTGTTTTAGGTCTCACTCCAACTAAACACAGCGTTTGACAGCTTTGTCGTCTACTAAAAAGGAAACACAAAAGTCCTGAAACACAACACAACATTATTATTATTAAAGTTAAGGTAAAAAGAAATGTAGACTGGAAATGCCCACATTCCAAATCCAGTGAAAAGACCAAAAGCCGTTATTGAATTAATCGGACTAACATGTACTTCCTGTGTGTCCCAAATCTGATACGGTTTATTTCTCTGTGGGGAAAAAAAAAACAAAAACAAAAACCTTCAGATTGACTCAAAAACAGTCAAACACGAGCTGTGCATGCTCACATGTTCCTTCGTTAGCGTGAACGTGGTGTTTATATTTGTCTTAACTAAGTCCTACATACAGTCCTGCTGCTGATAAACAACATTGGTAGGTCACCAAATGTGTATTCATCCACAGCAGAAAATAGTCCGCCAACAAATGCACATGAAAGTATTGGCTGAGTGCTACAGACTGGTGCTGTGGGGAGTTGGTCCTTTAAGTGGATTTGTTGACAATAACTACAATCTAAATAATCACCAGATTCATTTGTCAGAAATAAAAAGGCAAAATGTGGACACACGGTTTCGCTGAAGGTGACTTTGACCCAACAGCTCCAAAAATGCTGAGCGCTGACCGAAATGAAAAACAAGCCTCCAAAAAATTACAACCCTTGTCTGCGAAAAGTAATCACAGCTGCTCTCACTCCTGAAATGCAGCCGCACTGTTTGTCCTTCCCAGTCTGAGTTCACATGACAGCCTCGTCCCACCAGCTTCTCACATGGACACGTTAGCTGTCTTTTCTGCCCAATTACAGCGTTCCCCCCCCACCCCACCCCACCCCCACCCCGCCAGCTGAAGCCGCCAGAAGAATAGCCGGCCTTCTTTGGCTGATAGTACGCTTTTTTTCTCATTAGCATCAGTGTGTATGTGAGTCCTTTTTATCAGAGGCCGCTACAAGTGTGTCGTGGTTTGTGTTGGGGCAACAGTGGCAAAGGGAGGAAAAAAGACAAGGTGAACAATGCCATCGAAGTTCTAACTGTCGCAGGTTGAATCAGCTGAGAAATGACTTCTGTCCCACTCCAGTTCAGATTTGTTTGAAGGTGGAGATGCTCCATCTCCATGCTCTGAATTATAAATGTAATGTAGACACATAAACCGCTTTTGAAAAACCTCAAATGTGTTTGCACCAAGTGAGATACTGACGATTTATGACTAACAGCCCAAAAATTGTGTTGGCGGCTGTAAATCTGTGATCAATCTAAGTATAACGAGCAGTTTTATTCCCTTCCTGTGACTTGTTAAAGCCATTTATATCCATTTTGAAAGAGAGAGAGCAAACACACATGGCGTTCATTCGTCAGTCCCAATATTTCTTTTCTTTTTTTTTTTTTTTTTTTGGCCTGGAGGTCATTTTTGTTTGTTTGTATGGAGGACGTCAAGGCTCAAACCGTGTCTGGAATCACCCCGTACTCATCCATTACCAGCTCAAAAAGCTAATCCTTTAATGTTGCAGACAGGACCGAAGCCTTTTGCCCTCGGGCCTGTCAGCTGTTTGGTAGCCGTCCCCAACGTGACGACGGCCCGCCTAAATTCTTGCCTCAGGTTTTTTAAACTCCACCTGAACTCAGTGCTTATTTTCACATCCTGTTTATCTGCAGAAGAAAACACACAAGCGTGACGACGGATGCAGCAGTGCCCTTTGTCCCCACTGTGTGTAACTTAGACCGGACAATAATCCCCCACTGATCATTACGGCGATGGGAATGTTCACATTTTATTAAGTTACTATTCAGAATAACCTGAAAGCAGCTGCCAATTTATTTATTTATTTATTTTGCATTTCAATTCTAACTGGTCAAATTGGAATTCTTTCTAGTTAAAGTATATTTGCTGACAGTATTTACTGAGCTAACTCTTCAATATATTGATGGTCACTTCAACAAATAACTTTTTTACGGTCTCGAAACATTCAGGGAGCAGCAGAAGCTGGTACGACTGGTTGCAGCTTCACCTCAGCTGTGTACGTTTGAATTTGGACTCCTAGTTTTAGATAAGTCATCGAAAAGAAGACCATCATATATTTTAATGCTCCACCACTTCTCTTGATAATTGTGGGTAACTCCTGGTCTATCGGTTACCTACTTATTTTTGAGAAGAGGATGCTATTTACCCGTAATCATTATGATATCATTGGTTTCTTGTAACGTCATCTTGGCTGTAAAACACTTTTAAGAAATTGCTGGGAGGAAGCTGATGCCTCAGTCAGCACATGGAGGAATTAGTTTCCTGCTCCGGATAATCTAAACACTGAACCGGACTCACAGTCCAGATCTCAGCCCCCCTGTTTGTTGGTTTTAGCCAAGAAGAATGTAAGAGAGGTCCAGTGTGTCGGAAGTTGGCAGAGATTGCTAAAATTTAAAGCACTGTTTCAGCCCCCTGAGGAAGCTGCAGTTGGGGAATGAATGGAGGAAAAGTACAGACGCTTTTCTCAGGCTGCTTTTGAAGTGAAACTAGCAGAGCTGTGCCATCTCTCGTGATGCCACGTCTCCTGTGAACCCTGGGAGCTACTTTCCTCCACAGAAATAACTCTGCTGCAGTCGTGGGCTGCTGCCTTCTTTGAGACATGTGGCTTTTTCCATTGCAAAGTTTTCCAACTGTACGAACACTAACACGTACTTCTCAAATGGCAATTTGCATGAATCCCCTAGTTATTATTTGTTCCCTTTTCATTTTCAGCTTTTAATCAGAGCACACAGCAGAAAGAGAGGATTGCTTAGATTATTTGGTTGCCCAGTTAGATACAGGCACCAAATGAACCGGTGAATTAACTACAGTAAATGACATATCGGCGTAGTTCACCTCCGCATTGTCGACCCAGCCTTTCCTTTAATCAGTCCTGTGTTGATCTGCAGCATTATCCACAATGGTGTAATACAATTGACCAGAGTTTTTGAATCCACAGTTTGACCCACGGCTTCGATTTCATGTACGTGGTGGGGGTGTGTTGGAGATACCATGATTTCATTGAACACAGAGCATTTGAAAGCAGCTAATTGAAAAGAAGTTTAAAAACGCTCGGGCTCAGCCCCCTCCATCTGTTGTTGTCTGCAGCGCTCGGCCTTGCACAGCTGCCACAACCACTGCAGGAGACGACAACACAATATCGGCCTTGACTAACTGATAATAAGCCCCGTTTAAAACAAAACAGGCCCGGGCGGCGAATATGAGCGTCATTGTGAGAAACGATCGTAAATGAGCAGTTTAAAGAGGCCGGAGAAAGAGGTGTGTGTGTGTAACCAAAGTAGACAGAGATGAGGGGATAATTGGGGAGAGGGAGGAGGAGGAGGAGGAGGGATGGGAGGAAGCTGTGGAGGTTTCATTGTGCAGAGCTGATGAATAGTGGGATTCAGATGGTGGTGGGAGGCGGCCTAACACAATAGTGAAAGTACGGGCTGTGTTTCCAGTCTTCCTTCTGCCGAGGATCCTTTTACCCTCGTCCTGCTGTTGCCTCAGCAACACAAATCATGGGTTAGCTCAGGTTTTTAAAGCTGCACAGGCTGCGTCACATGTGACTTCAGCCCAGGGATCACAAAAATCACAGTGCAAGGCGTCTCTTAGGTCATATCTGTACACGATGTTGTCTTAAATTGTGTTTGCTGAATGTGTTACAGTATGTTTTGTCACTCATCCATCTTGATAAAGGAGCAATAATTGCAGCTTCAGTATGTGTTTAAATACAAATAAATATTGGCTGCTCTACATGATTAAAACAAATCTGTATCTGTCCCTTTTAATTCTCATTATCCTTGGCTGAGTTTCAGACGTACGTCTTTATATCACGACAGAAGTAGAGAAAGTTTGTTCTGCTCACAAAAGAGCGTGTATTTTTGTAGAAGTGTATCACATGTGAGCTTACGTTCAAAGTAAGATTTCGCTTTACAACAGTTGTCAAAATTAAAATTAAAATTTCTTCTAGGGGAAAATGAAACAGAATGACAGATAGATTGTACCGCGAATTGAAATATCTTTAAAAAAATAATCACAATGTCACAGATCATCAAATGATAAAAGCCCAGGACAAGATGGCTGGTGCTCTTAGAGCTTTAACCTTGTAAGAAAGAAGGTTTCTTAGAGAATAAGATGGAGCGACAGAGAACAATGTGTAATATGGGTCACACACTGAGGCCGATGATGCCGGTGTGTCACACATCCA
This sequence comes from Echeneis naucrates, assembly GCF_900963305.1. Taxonomy (NCBI): domain Eukaryota; kingdom Metazoa; phylum Chordata; class Actinopteri; order Carangiformes; family Echeneidae; genus Echeneis; species Echeneis naucrates. The sequence goes on along the minus strand of NC_042524.1, from coordinate 2,949,177 downwards.
TTCTGACACGTTACTAATCGATGAGGCACCGGCGAGCTCTGGTGTCGTGACAGTCAATATCTTTTGTTCATCTGTGTGAAATGTGAAACAACACAAAGAATGACTATCTCTCCTGGTTCAGACAAAAACAATTAGACCACACCTTTGAAAACGTGTCCAGCTCTGCATCTGTCTCATCTCCGTTGAACTGTCTGCAACAGTTTCCCCCCAAAATCAGCCTCCATGTGTCCTTAAAAACTTTCAATGTATCATCAAGATAAAGCCCCTTTGATCTCACACACACATTTGCATTTGTGCCGAACGTGTCTGGCATCATAACATATGGCAGCAATTGGGGCGTAAAGCGCTGCCGTCGGGCTGTCGGGCCGTCGGGCCCCCACCCAGGGTGGCGGTGAGACAGCCCATCCAGCACCATCCATTCCTGCACACAGATAAACGCAGGTACTGAGCAGCAGACCAGACGCTAAAATGCCCGAGATCCAGCTCATCTGTGGGCTTCTGGCTGGGTGGGGGGGTGGGGGGTGTCCCTGGCACATCACAGATATCGTCTCACTGACCCACTTTTCAGGAGGAATTAGACTAACGCCTAATCTTGCCCAAAGTGTACTGATATGCTTGATGCAGCCACAGAAGCAGTGTTTTCTTTTTTTTTATTATTATTATTTATTATTATTCAGGCATGACATGGTCACACAGGACGGACGGTGTGAAGAAATCCTTCTCTGTGAATTTAACCTGAATTAATGTCAACATGTTTTGTTTTGTTTTGTTTTGTTTTGTTTTTTTTGTCAGTGATGCTCATCTTTGCAGTTTTCTACTGTTTTTGGTTTGTTTTTACATGAATACATATGGAGCCCTGGATTTTAGTATTTAATGCATACGGTTTCTCTTTTGCCCCCAGACACTCCACTGAAGCCCACCACCCCAACGAAAATCTCTGAAGAGGGCGATGATGTTCTGGGGGACTACACTGTGGGCGAGCAGGTCTGGGTGAACGGTGTCAAACCAGGAGTTATTGCCTATCTAGGGGAGACCCAGTTCGCTCCAGGACAGTGGGCAGGCGTGATACTGAACGACCTAGTTGGCAAGAACGATGGTTCGGTCGGCGGTGTGCGCTACTTCGAGTGCCAGCCACTCCAGGGCATCTTCACCAGACCCTCGAAGCTCACCCGACAGCCGGTCGGAGAAGGGAGCGACAGCCACTCCACTGACTCGCTCTCGGCCCAGAATCAGACTCAGCAGGGCGGTGGCGGTGGTGGCGGCGGGGGCAGCGGTGCGCCCCCTGGCCAGCGCGTGGTGGTGCCACTCAGAGAGGGCCTGCTCAACAGCGCTGTGAAAACAGGCAACGAGTCTGGATCCAACATGTCCGACAGCGGGTCGGTAAAGAAAAGCGGGGATAAGGATCTTCGAGTTGGAGACCGAGTTTTGGTGAGTCACTTCATGTTGATGCCTTTTGGAGTCAGAAAAAGTCAGGAAGGGTGACAAAGCAATATCAAAAGAGTGCAGACATGAGTGGAGTTTTTATTGGGACTCCAGGAAGAAAAGAACATCCATCTTCCCCGTATCAGTCGTGGGAATGTTATACACCCAAATGCCATAAAGGCAACATGGAGATTTGTTGAACATTTGTCATCCATCGTTGTTCTTACCTGCTTATCGTGTGCAGGATTGGTAGCAGGTCCATCACAGGACCAAGGAACGACAGCCCATCATGCCCCTGGGCATCTGTACAGTCTTTACAGCTGTCAGCCGACACACCTGAAGACAGAACAGTCATACAGACATTAAAGAGGCTTTAAAATCCCCACGAACAATGACAGAATCAAGTTTCGTGGCTCAGTCTGTTTCAAATTGCAAAGAACCTGAAACTAGTTTTGCAGACGTAATGGAATATCAGTGTGTAAATGTCATATTGTTATTGGATCACATAGATCACGTACGACATTTCTATAAATGGGAGCGAGCATAATGATGTTTGGAACCACATTAGGGAATATATTTTAGATTTTAGCGCTGCAAGATCTGATCTGCTCTTATCTCCGTGTCAGTTTTTATCATATATTTGCAGCCAAATATACCCGAATAATATTAAATATACCGATTTAATTTGGTGTTTAAATGGACACACACGCTTTAGTTCGTCAAATGTCAGCGTAGATATGAGTCCTTACAGAGTTATTCAGAAAGACTAACAGATACATTCACTTTCTGGTGGTGAGATCGTTCAGCAGATTGACAACTATTTCATTGCAGCCAGTTAGCTTAGCTTGACATCAGCATCCAATAAACCAGCTGCTGTGAAACAACATGTTTGGTTTTAATCCAAAAAAAAAAACCAAAAACTGAAAAATTGGGATTTGTCATAGAATGTTTTGGATTAAACAAATACGACAAACTAGATTTAAAAACTATATTTTTATTCCATTGCCTTATAATGAAACTTTATATGTCTACATAGTTCCTGGAGTTTTTTTTCCAGAAAATCTTTGAGACGACACTGATAATCTACAGTAGCTGAAAATAGCTGATGTTTCAGAGTCCCACTGGATGACTAATTACAATTTCATGCAGGCCTTAGTGTGGTTGGATTGGTGCGGTGTAACATGATCTCAGGTTCAAGCCCACAGGGAACTTCTGCTTTTCCTTATTCTGTCTAGTGCAACGATTCAACTTAGTCATTTATTCTGCAGTTGCACACAAAAAGTGGCGATAAGGTCACCGCAATGCAGGTTGGCCTGAGAAGCTGTGCTTTTTGCTCATTTTCCCATTACTGTATACATTCCCTGCATGGAATTATTGGCCCTGGGGTCACTTTGCTTTCCATTTAGTGATGGGCACAGGGGATAGTTACATCAGATCCTGCACGGTTGGAAAAGGGGCAGCCGGAGCAGCTTTCCTACTGGTCAATATTGTAAATCACTCCGGATTACTTTCAGCACTTAAGAGAGGAGAGACCACTGCTGACACATTGATCAGCGAATCCATCTATTTTCTAAGCCTCTCCCATGTAATCTATCTTTCTGCGGTGGCGTGGATGTGCTGCCGTCCAACCGTCTCACGCCCCCTGCTCTGCTGCTGGAAATACAACACTGCCTCAAATATTTTGTGTAATGGGCACAAAATGTGTGAAACTCGGATTACACACATGTGGACACAAAGCAGAGACTTTTTTTCTCCACCTGGTGGTGAATGAGCCGCAGAGGGACTCGCTGTTTTCTCACATTTTCTTGAACCGGAGGCATCTTTGAGCGCGGTTTCTGGTCTCGGTGTCCTGCAGATCAGGGCCCTTGAGCTGAGATCAAACCTCTGTGGATATGTCCGGATGTTCGCGCCTCAAGAGCACTCGGATTGTTTCGCTAAAAGAGCTGCCGAAGTCTTCACCAAACAGAGGCAGAGGCCAAACACATGACTCCTCTCTGCATTTGCCTTGGCACCTTTTTGACATCCGAGCGCCACAAGAGCCGCCACAGAACCGCCTCCTCTCTGCTCACTTTAGCCTTTAACCAGGGGCCGTCAGTGCTCCAGTTCAGCAGAGGTTAGAGAAGCGCTTTCTTTCAGTTTGCATGTGATTGTGTGTTTCTGAGAAACACCAAAATGGCTGCTAGTCAAAGAAATGCTCTTCTTGCACAAAGGAAGACACAGTCGCGATAAATTTAAACGCACAGTGAATCCTAATTATTGTAGCAAACAGGAGAAGTGAGATATTGAAATGAACAAGAAGCTTCTTTCAACAAGAAGCTAAATCTTCTAGGATCTTTTTCTTCTTTTTTTTTTTTTTTCACAACAGCACTGTTATTCATTTTCAGTCATTTCCAAGACAGGAACGATAGCTAATCCTCTTTTTTTGGGCAGTTGGCTGAAAACACTATGGAAGCAATTAATTGGTTATGAAAATAGAGATTGGTAACAGAAAAGAATCCAAGATGGGGGCTGGTGCTGGCGATGCCACTGTCCTGGCTCTGAGTCACCTCGATATCAGGCAGTCGGAGCTGACAGATATCAGTATAATGTCTGGTGACACAGCAGCGTGTTTTGTCTTCGGCCTCTGCAGCTGACGAGAAGCGTAAGTCAGCAGAGACAAGAATAATCACTTGACAATAGAAAGCTAAAGCATGACTCACCACCACACCTTTCTTTTTCTTTTTTGCACTTGTATCTGGTTTGTGTTCAATTCAGTATCTATTTATATACATGACTCGATGCCCCCCCCCCCCCTCCAAACAAAACAAAAAGATCTGTAAAATAAGAGCAGATGTGGTGCTAAAACATCTGGTGCTGATCTTTACCATTTCCCACATCCTGCATATTCTGCACATTCATTTAACAGCATCCTGGGAACGGGCTTGTAGGGATGCAGTCAGAGAAACTCTCAAAGGTAATGAGATGTAATCCATCAGATTTATCTCCAACTGTATCTCATGTGGCTTGTCAGGTCCGGCCTGGTGCGTGTTGTCGTGCCTCGCTGTGGTGTTTTACTCTGGCGTCGGCTGGTGCTCCTCTTCAGGAAGTGAACGGTGGGATGTTTGCACATGCTGATGAGTCTTCTTGTCTCACACATGTGGTCGCCATGTGTGAAAGACATTTAGCAGCTGGACTGGGCTGTTTCGCACACTGGCTGACCCAAGTGGGTGTGTGTGTGTGTGGGTGTGTGTGTGTGTGTGTGTGTGTGTGTGTGTGTGTGTGTGTGTGTGTGTGTGTGTGTGTGTGTGTGTGTGTGTGTGTGTGCGTGCGTGTGTGTTCCTGTAGATTTCAGCCTGTCTTCCTGACAGGAAACTGCCTGTTTGTGACTGGGAAGATGTGGCATGTGCCCCTGAATGTATAGTTACAAATAACCTCACAGTTTTATGGCTTACTGTGCTTTACTAAGTTGCTTCTGCGAATGGAAGCGGCTGAATTCAGAGTTTCTTAATTAGATGTAGGCGTTTTGATTATTGATTTATTTAAGGATTACATAAAGGAAAAGAGGAGTCTCTCAGATGCTCTCCATAATTGTAAGATAAATATATATTGGTGGTTTTGAACTGCTGGTCAGATGAAACGAGAGTCATTACATCGAGCTCTGGGACTTTGTGATCATGTTCAGACAGCACAAAAAAGAGCAGCAAGAACAACTTTCTATCTATCTGCAAAAGACATGATATGACTGCAGCTCGACATGTAGTGGCACAGTGGATTTTATGTTTATGTTCACACTCACAGTTTCCCTACTGTTGTCCCTGAAATGAAAGAGGCCTGTTAGACTGAGCAAATATGAGGTCACACAGTCGGTGAGTCAGACAGTCAGACAGACAGTCAGGCGGTGAGACAGGCAGAAAGTAAACCAATCAATCAGACGGGTAGAAGGGCAGACAGACAATCAGTCAGTAAGAGATTCAAACAGATCCTCGAGGATTTAAACTCCAGATTGCAGATTAGTGAAATGATAGCAGTCATAAGACTCAGCTTTAGGGAGGACCAACTGAAACAAACCCTGTCATGATCGCGATTGTGTGTCAGACTGACCCTGAATGTGAAGGTGTCACTGTTGACATTACTGTTTAAGGCTGAAGGGGAGGTTGCAGTTGGATACATAAACTTTCTGTGCTGCATCATCACCGCTCCTTTATCTCCGAGGCCACGGATGATAATAATGGAGGGAGTCGGCATTCACACCGCCAGACATTTTTTTTTTTTCAAAATGAACTTTAACCTTTGTCTCTCAGCTGTCTTTTACCTCCTTGTCATCAGGTTGGGGGCTCAAAGATGGGAGTCATCCGCTACATGGGGGAGACCGACTTCGCCAAGGGGGAATGGTGTGGGGTCGAGCTGGATGAGCCCCTGGGGAAGAATGACGGGGCAGTAGCTGGAACAAGGTATGCACACACATTCTCCGTGCTTCAGGCTTCCCATAATCCTTTGCTTTGCCCCCAAGAAAGAAACCAAAGTGGCGACTGCGGATCCAGCTATGCGCCAGTCTCTGCTTTAATCTTTTCCTCCATGAAATCTCACCGACTGCCCCTGGAGGCCTGCGCCATCCTTTGGGCTTGTTCTTCGCCATGTTCATCACGTCCATCACGATTTATGATTTACATGTATCCACGCACACCCGTTTCATAATCTGCCAGCGTTTCCCTCCCACCACTTCTGGAACTGTTTAAAATGAAAGAAATACTGTCGGTTGAGAGGCATGTTGGAGGGCCGCAGCAAGTTTAGAGCCAAATGGTGAAAATTGGAGGAAAAAAAAAAAAAAAGGAGTGTGCAAGTAGCTCAGTTGCTGACACAATATTCATGAAGTAACCCGGCTTCTTTTTCTACTAAAGATTTGCTGTAACTGTTTTGAACCCCACGGGGAATAGATAGTGTGAGATTCGCAGTTTATTTGTGTTTATGAGTTTACAGCAGGCAAGAAGCCCGGAGGGGGATTATTCCTGGCTGCTGCTTTAAGTGCGTAAAACAAAAGCAAAACACACGATAAAAGCACCAAAGGACAACTGTTGAAAAGCCTTAAAGCACAGAGATTAGTGATGTTTCCGCCGTTTACATCATGTAAATTCGACGCAGGAAAGCTGTGAATCAGATGAAATATAGAGAGTTGTGCAGTCGAATCTCAGAAGGACGTTTGATTCAGGCAGACAAAATAAAACTCAAAACTCAACATTGAGAAAGTGACACTGTGACATCTGTTAGGTCACAGCTACCTTAATGTGTGGGATTTAGGATTTGGTTTACTTGATGTTGCAAATTCCATTCAACAAAATATAAGCATCTGATAATGTCGTCCTGCTTCGTGCCTGCTGGGTTGAAGTAGTAATTTTGGTATTTCAGACTGTGATCTCTGTGACTGTGTTTTAAATCTCTAACTCCTGTCGGCTCTCTCGCTGCCTTCAGGTACTTCCAGTGTCTTCCCAAGTTTGGCCTGTTCGCTCCAATCCACAAGGTGATCCGCATCGGCTTCCCCTCCACCAGCCCGGCCAAGGCCAAGAAGAGCAAGCGCGTGGCCATGGGGGTGTCCTCCCTGGCCCACAGCCCCAGCAGCTCCTCCATCAGTTCAGTCAGCTCGGTGGCCTCCTCCGTGGGTGGACGACCGAGCCGAGCTGGACTGGTAAGACGACTGCGATGTGCTTCCAACACAAACTGAGGGCAGAAGGGCCGTTCACACTGAGCCGGATGAGCTTTGTTTTTGTTTTTTTTTTTTAAGGAATTGCTCACCGGTTTGAGAAATGTGCTCAGACCGGCGCTTTCGTGCAGAGTTAGAGGAGGACGTTGAGATCGCTGTCATGTCTGGACGCTAATTGCGAAGCCGCAGTCGGTTCCGTCGTCACCGAGAGGTTGATGTCCGGAGGTCGCTGCTCCAATCTGACCTTTGGTTTTTGTGCAGACGAGACAAACTAGAGCAGAAAAACGTCCTTCCTCCTTATTTGCAGGCTTCTTGTTGAGCTAAACTAACTGGCTGCTGGCTGTTGGTCCATTTTTACCGCACAGACGTGACAGCGGTGTTGATGGCCATCTAACTCTTGGCAAGAAAGTAAATAAACGTTTTTCCCCAAATTATTCCTTTAAAGTTGGTAAGTGAGTAAGTAAACTTTTTTTTTTCTTCTTCTTCTTCTATCTTACCCTCCAGATCCAAAGACCAGGTCAGAACTCTGTGTGTGGCTGGACTGGTCACTGTGAAAATGGAGCACAGACCGTTATAATTCAGCTAAAGCTGCCAGATAACGAACTGAAACAGCACCTTAATATATATCTTAACTTCAATTCAGCTACTTTTTGGAAGAGAAGCTGCGTTTTGATCATCATAAATTCACCACTTATTGTAACTGTTTCAAGTTAAAAGCCCTCCAGTGTCTTAGTGTGCAGAAGTAATAATTATAAATGTAACAGAGGCGAGACACAGTGTAGTGGAAGCTTCTCTGCAGCTTCTGAGCAGCTTCCTAAATCCGTGATTGGCCCCAACCACATGGTCCCATCAAATGCCAGCCCAGACAAGTTTGGAAAAAAATAAATGAATTAAAACTACCAGAATTTAATGGAAGTGCAGCGAAACAAAACAAAAGTGACTTGTATCGGCATACATGGGGCATGAAACCAACAAATATTACAGATTCTTCTTGAAAATAAACGTCATTTTCATTTACAGATCATTGTATTTAAAAAAAAAAGTAAATCATTCCAATTTACACGCCACTGAATATCAAATATACACATTAGAGAAAATTTTTCTTTTTTGAAGGTCATCAAAAAAAACCTTTTAGATACTGAATCATGAATAGCTTACTTTTTTTTTTTTATAATCTCTCAAGAGTTAGTAAGAAGATGAAGAGCTTTAAGACTAAAGAGAAAACAAGTGGGTTGTCAGGATATCTCACATTGATTTGAACTCCGGTGAAGAGCACTCCCCTTCACTTCCCCTAATTGTTGGCAGCGGTGTCAGACAGCACTGAAAGCAACCTGATCACACAGCACAAAACGCTCCGACTTGGTCTGACTGTCATTCCTGGAGCCCCTGCACCGCAATCACGCCGTAATTAGTTTTGTCAGCAGCAGCAGGAAAAGCAGGCACCGTCCCTGATTTGCAACGGCTAATTTGCAGTCGCAGAACTCCAGCTTTACATTAGACACAAATGAGCTTCACAGTTTTCAGCCGCACATTCAGGTGAAAATAAAAACCCAGAAATATTAATAAGATCAGCCAGCAGCTCCCTCTGAAACTAACCACACCTTCACAATTGCAAGAATCAGTTAGTTAGCTGACATCGTGTCTGACTGAATGAGGATGTCAACTGTCTCCTCAAAGGGTAGGATTGTTTTTGTGGGGTTTTATTTCTTCATAAAAGCCGCCGACTTCAACTTTCCTTGTTGGTCAGAGAGGAGTCCTGTCAAAGAGCTTCATCTAGTGGTGAAAGAAAATGTTGCAGCTTTCATTATTAATTCGATTTTTGCATTTTAAGAGAAATAACCTTTAGGCTGAGGATGTGCAATATTGTTGTATATTGTTGAAATTTTCATATCTTTATTTTCAGATCTTCCTCTTATACTGACGCCTGGGTATTTCTATGTGTTTGTAGTTTGTGACATTTGTTAATTTTCACTTAACAAAACCTGATTTTCTCAGAGATAACAGGCTTTGCTTTTTTTTTTTTAACGATCGTGAGATAACTCGTCTGCGATCACACGACGGCGAACTGTTGTGATGTGTCAGGTTCACAAAACAGTTATTTGCATGATGGTGATGAAACTGGTGATGAAACTTCAAGTTTCATCGCAAAGCAAAGCCTCAGAATAACTGTTTTCTCATGATCATGAAATAAACGTATCGATCTTTGAGACAGTAAATCAGATACATCGACTCAGACTAGGATGTGATCTGAGACACTTTACCCTTCATGCATCAGTGCCTCTGCATCTCTTTCCTGCCTTTGCTGCTCCATCTCCTCCTCCTTTCTCATCCTTACACCCTTTAAGTAGTCATCCTTCATTCTTGGCCCGCATCCCCTTATGATTTATGCCTTTTTTCCTCTCAAGCTGACAGAGACGTCGTCTCGTTACGCCCGCAAGATCTCCGGCACCACCGCGCTCCAGGAGGCCCTGAAGGAGAAGCAGCAGCACATCGAGCAGCTGCTGGCCGAGAGGGACCTGGAGCGGGCCGAGATGGGCAAGGCCACCAGCCACATCTGCGAGGTGGAGAAGGAGCTGAGCGCCCTCAAGGCGCAGCACATGCAGGTATCGGACAGAGTTACTGTATTTTATGAAGCTGAACCAATCTGGTGTCTCGTGCGTTAAGTGCTGTACGTTTCATCAGCACCTCTCTGCTTACCCTCCACAGTACGTGACAGAGAACGAGGGCACGCTCCAGCAAGTCAAAGCCATGTTGTCCAGCACACAGAAAGACAAACTGGAACTGGCCAATCAGCTAGAGGAGGAGAAAAGGTAAAAAAAAAACAAAACACTCAGCTACTCAGTGCTACTCAGGCTCCTTATTGCATTGAAGTGCAGTTGTTTGACACTGAAAATAATTATGAAATTATGCTTTTTCTTGTGACCATGAGGGAATCTGTCAGTGTCATATTTTAATGTGAGTAAATTCTTGATCATGATCTCTCATCTGTCTGTGTCCTGAGGAGCATTTCAGCATTTCATTCAGCCTGATCACTACAAGCAGATGATTAGATGATGAAAGGTGAAATAAATAACCTGCACCACAGCCCTGACCGGTTCTGAAGGGTTTGGATCAGAACGCGACAGACCTGCTGCTGTGAGACAGCAGGAACCGTAGTTCTGATCCAGGAACGGGAACAGCTGAGCCTCAGAGGGCGAAATGGAAAGCAGCTCCACGTTGTCTGCGCTTGACTGAACGCATTTATTAAGCACAACTCCGCCTAAGCAAACTAGAAAGTGTGAGGTCAGCAGGCAGTCGATGAGTGAGAATGTTGGATGGCTGAAAGGGATCAGCCTGCCAGGAGAGCTGACAGAGAAAGAGAGAGCACGAGAGAGGCCATCGTGAAAACCTGAAGGCAATCAGGAAGAATGTGACAGTCGTGCAGCTGATGGTTATTTCAGGTTGTCCTCGCTGTGGCAAGAAGCCTCAGGCCTGGACACGTTCGCAGGAAGTCAGAGCATGTGGCAGTTTTAAATCCATTTCTACGTGTTGGCGCACATGAAAACATTTTCAGCACACTTCCTCATTTCTGTCAAAAAGTAAAGTCCGTCTCATGTGACTTGACCTATACGAGCAGTTTCCACCGGATTTCTTAACCTTCCTGGAAAGAGATTGGTGTCGCTCTCATGTCAGGGTGTAGCCAGCTCTGTTTAGCATAAAGCCGGGGAGCCGAGGTGGATTGGCAGCAGGCCTGGCTCTGTTGGGTGGTCAAAACCTCACCTCAACCTGTTGAGTTTTCCGGAGGCCGTCGAAGCTCACAGTCAACCAGACCAGCTCTGCGCTGCGCCGCAGGAGGATCTGCTACACACGAACGCAGACATCATTTTTGCATCACTCAACAAGTTCACGCCGAGTTTATTTATTCACCGAAACAACGGCCCCTGGTTTCATCTTTTCACAATTGCAAGGGCAGATTGTATATCGGAGACCGGAGATCACAGTGACATTCTCACTTCAGAGGCTGTAACGTTAACAGGTCGAGTCCGACGATGCACGTCTGACTTTCTTCTCCATCTCTCTCTGTAGCTTTAATAATGCTGAAAAAGACTTTCAAATGTGTCGGGTTTAGAAGAGCCTCTGTACTTTTCTGATCCTTTGCTGTTTTCATCCTCTGTGACACATCTCATAAAACTTGTATTTACAGGAAAGTGGAGGATCTTCAGTTCAGAGTAGAGGAGGAATCCATCACCAAAGGAGACCTGGAGGTATTTACCAGCACGATTAAAACCTATGAGCTGTGAATAAATGAGCCAACGTGCATTTTTATAACACAGGGCCATGTTTGAGTAGACAGTTTGATAACAACACAGCGCAAATGATGGAGACCCAAACAAACAGGAAGATTTCATTAAAGGGGTTTATGCAGAACAGATGATGATGTGTTTGGGAAGATGCTTCAGCAGGGAGGACGATCTCGACTGGAGGGATTTCTCTCAAAAACACACTAAAACAAAAACAGATGGAAAACACCATCAACAAATAAGCGGCGTACCTGCAACACAAATGCATCCTGTTTCAGAGAAAAATATAACGTATTTGCATGCAAATATATGTACATATAATGACGTATATTATTTTTCTCCTTAATTCAGCCTCCACATCAGCAGGTGGTGCTGCGAGTCAATTTGAAATCCCCTTTAGATTGAATAGAGTTTAAAGTTGGACAAAGATTTGCTCCAGATGTGTCGCCCCGGCCCTCCTGCTTAAACTCAGGGACCGCTTCACCTTGTAACGTACCGTTGCAGACAATATAAAGGGCTTCCTTCGCTCGCTCACGACTGAAGCAAAGAGACGTCACAGACAGAGAGATTCAGGGACAGACGTCAAACCAAGTGTGAGGATTTAAAAACCACAAATAAACTGCTGACTCGTACCTAATTCAAAGCTCAGCAGGAAAGTCTGAACTCTCTGCTGTCTGCCCCTTTAGAAAGAACTTAAATAGAAGGTATAAATATGTGTGACTGCAAATTTTGCAGCTTGGTGACATATTTTTTAGCTTTTAAAACGTCCACATGGAAGTTTCTAACTAAAACACGGTCCAATGAACTTAAAAAAATCCAGAGTAACTTGGACGAGTGTGCAATTAAATCAAATTAAACTGAAGTATTACTAAATAGTCTTTAGAAAGGACTGCGAATATTCATGTTTACAAATAAAGATTTAAACATGTAAATATAAAAGCGGTTGTTTTCCTGCTTATCTGATGAAAACATAGTTGCCCTTCTGTTTCGCTCTCTGTGCGAGTGCAGTCTCACTTCAGAGTGTGAAATTGAACCATTTCGATGGGCTCTCACTTCACTCTGAAGCCTCTTCCCATCATATAATCAGCTGAGTTCTTGCACAGTGCTGCTGTCTACAAAGCTGCCCTTTCATCATCCGCTGACAGTTGTTCTGATCTTTATCGCTCCCCTCCGATCTGTGTGGGTCTCTCTCTCTATCCCTCCCTTTGAGTCCAACCCTCCCACCCTTGCCTCTTTTTTTTCTGTCTTTCTCTTTGTCTCTTTTTGTAGACACAGACGAAATTGGAACATGCCCATATTCGTCAGCTTGAGCAGAGCCTGCTCCTCGAAAAGTCGAGAGCAGAAGCACTTCAGAAAGAATTAGAGAGGAGGAGGGTAAAAATAAAAAAAGAAAAAGAACAACGAATAAAAAAAAAAAAAAAAATGAGGAAATGAGACGCACGTGGTCCCTTTTGCTTGTAGCCACTGTTCTGTGTGGTTCTGCACCTGTTTGCTTCTTTGTTGATGATAACACAACTCACAAGCTGCACAGGTTCGAGTCGCACTCCGCCTGTCTGTGGAGACACACTAATGATCAACATTTCAGATCCATACACGTGTTTACAGGTATTTATTTATATTGTGCAGCAAAATGGCTGCAGAAAATGACACAAGGCTCTTTTCTGGAACAATTCAGCAACCATCACAATCCAAATCTAACAGTATGCTGAATGAGGATGTTTTTTTTTTATTCCATAAGAAATCCCATGAAAAGACCAAAAGCATCCTGTATCTCTGTATTTTGCAGCCAAAATAAAGCCAGCCAGGAATAAATATTGCTTATTGTTTCTTTTTCTTAATATTTTAACGCTTGTTCTTCCACTTCATCTCAAGAATTTGTCCGATTAAAGGTCAGGAAGTTTCCGACTCAGCCGCAGTCGACATAAAATGACATTCAGGTCGTTCTGGAGCCTCTGCACAGACGTTAAGGAACAACAAAATAAGTAGTAGAATAATATAAAGACTTTTATTCATTGGCTTTTAAATTGAATTCCTTTCCATCAATATGTCATGAAAAACTGTTGAGAACTCTTCAAACGGAGGTGCCAAAAGGCTTTTATACATTTAGGACTGGACTATTTTCAGCTGCGGATGAATAAACATTTCCTGTGGCACAGTGGTGTGTGTATGGCTGACTCAAAATGAAGTGTGTGTGTTCACACTCAGTATGGTTCACTGGAGACCTTTAATAGTTTTTGGATAATGGAGCGCTGGGGCACAGAGGATTAGGATATATCAGGTTTTAGCTTGTTGGGGCGAAGGTTCTTGGTTCAGACTTGAACGCCGTATTCTGACTCCCAGTCCAGAGAGCTTTGGATTCAAAGACGTGCAGTTTAGGTTAATTAGTGAGTCTGAATTGTGAGCGTGGTGGTTCGTCCCTCGCCGATGAACCCAGCCGTCCTCCACAGGCAGCTGGGATCAACTCTGAAAAGTGCTCCAGTTAGACGATGAATAGTGGATGAATTAATTGTTGGTTTTGGTCTTTTTGTTGGATTTTTGTGGACCCAAAAACTCCACAACATGTCAGCCTTATCCTTTAAAATGTGCACCATGTGTGAAACATGTTAGAGTCAACACATCCGGAATAAAAAGGCTGAGTGTCAGTGATGGCCACAGATCCTCAACACCGCATCACTGTTTAGAAACATACCAAACACATATGCACTGACTTTACCTGCTCCTTCCCCTCCCTCATTCTGTCGCCATCATGGATCACAACTAAAAAGTGCCCTCCCTCCCTCCCAGACATTCACCTTTGAGCGGGAACACAGTACCGTGTCGTGGCTCTCAGCTGCTTCAGCTTTTCGTGTCTTCTGTTGCAGTAGCTGGTGTTCATTTTATTTCCTTTCAAATGTGATTTATTATGTTTTGTTGTTTCGGGTTATTTGTTTATTTATTTATTTATTTAAAAGGTTGCCATTTGGATCGGTTGCCAGCTGCACTTTAAGCCACCAGGACATAACATTTGACACACACACACACACCCCCCCTTCATTTTTAGCTTTATGGGATAAATCTCCTGGAGCTCTGTGCTAATTTTTGAGCAGTTATCTAATTAGCTGCACATGAGGGATTGCTAAACTGTTGATGGGATTCATGGCTAATTCCCCGAGCAGCCCACCGAGGTGAACCATCACGGTGATGTCCATTTACAGTCACTAGTTGAGTGCAGCAAAGGACGTCCTTTGTGCCTCTTTGACATGCAGCGCTGCACTTCAGTGAGAAGACCCGCTCTTCAATAACAGGCAGCGGCATCACAAAATAAAAGCATACAAGCTTGCGCTTTCAATTTTCAGACATCAAAAGATAACAAAACACTTTGAAATGCTGGATTCCTATATGCAGTAAGGTTTGCTTCTGCCAACAGGGAAGAGGCACTCATGATCCAGCATCCTTGAGGTTGGGTAAGAGAACCAAGGTGAAAAAGATGATCTTGTTTTTGGCTTTGATCGACTGCTGAGCTATCTCAATTCCTGACTTCAAAATCGATTTCAGATGCTGCCAAGGACATTAATCTTGCATAGACTCCTTCTTTTTTCTTTTTTCTTTTTTTTTTTTTTTATTGTTTTACTCCTGTGTGTTGTGCTGTAATCTGAATGCTATACAGACAACATCTCTGACATAAATCAACTAGTCACTCTAAGGTCTGGTGGATTGTTTTTCCCAGATGGTTGAAATTAACATCTGTGCACTGTGCAGCAGGTCCTCTTTCTTAATCTCCTTTTTTTTTGTTTGTTTGTTTGTTTCTGATTGGTTCCAAGTGTGTGGTGGGTGTGCAGTGTCGCCGTGTGGAGGTTTGCTGTCGTCTTTAGTATATTTGCTTGGCTGCTTCTAGATGATCAGAGAATGGCTGTGCTCTCCTCTCATCTTTCCCTCCTTCACACAAACAGCGAGCTGCACCAATATTTGGACAGAGACACGTTGGCTCCTTAGTGTGAATACTTTGGATGGAAATGATACAATAATTGAACATATTTACTAATGTGAAGGGCAGAATCTTAAAGCCAGTTTAATTGTTTGTGCTTTTTGATTTTTGGATCACTTTCTAATGATGCCATTACTCTTATAAAATAATGACCAAGTGTGCTGCTGGAATAGAATAACCTGAAGCTGCACCGCTCAGTGTTTTGAGTTGAATATGTGTAATTTTCTCGCTGCCTGCTACAGCCAGAAATGTCTGAATTGCAATGTTAAAGGTGTAAATATAAATCACAGTGGTGTTAAAAGCTGAAGGGAATTCTGCATTATTGATCTAAAGATGTTGACTATAGAGCGCTTTAAAATCTAAGCAGCACATCAGTTCATTAACTGTTGGCTTACTTTTTCTACATCGGCAGAAAATGTGAAAGATAATTTATTATGTATAAGAATCAGTAAGATCCACGTGTATCCAGGTGCACTCTGGGTAGACAGCTAGTCTTTGTATCATTTTGTATCTGAGGAGTTTGACAGGAAGCCAAACTTCAAATCAATGTGTCACTGTCCATATGGTTGAAGTATTTTTTTTTATTTTTTATTTTTTTGGTATTATATTTTCTACTGGAATGCACTTGACTGTCTCAAATCCTTGCAAGGACCTTCAGGGTGTTTCCTTTGATTTCCTTTTTTCTTGAAGCCTGATTTCTGCTATTAACTCAGAGTCACCTTTTCTTTGGAATGACGTCGTTCTGTTTCAGGGTCTCCTACCTGTTACGGTAATAAGGTCATTCTTCTGAAAGGCTGATTTCGCTCTGCAGTGGCAGTAATTGGGGAGGAAAGAAAAACTCTTAAAAGCACTGACAGATGTTGCCTTGTTCCTCATCAGCAAACCACAGTTGAAGAGCAGAGTCGCATTATTGAACTGGAGGAGGAGCTCACCCTCAGAAGAGCTGAGATCAAGAACCTCCAAACTCAACTCAGAGGCTCCGGCCCGAGCTCGCAGCAGGCCGACGACGGCGAGGCGGCCGCCGGATCTGAGCTGCAACCGGAGGCCCAACTCCTGCGTGAGCAGCTGCTGTCGGCGGGCCGCGAGCACTACAAGGAGAGCAGTGAGCTGAAGGAGAAGTACGAGACGGCATTAGAAGCGAGCCAGCAGGAGGTCAACTCGCTGAAGGCCGTTGTGGATAAACAGAACCAGGAGATCAACGAGATGAAGCAGAAAGTCCAGCAGGCAACCAAGGAGAACATGGAAATGATGGACACCTGGAAGGTAATCTGCTATATTTGCTTTTGGGCTTCCAGGACTTCAGCAGGCTCCATGGGAGCACATTTTGTGATAACAATTTCAATCAATGTTTTTCCTGAATAACAACCAGTGCAACTACATGCAATTCTTCTAATTTCCCTTCGCAGGCTAAATTTGACACTTTAGTGAATGACCACCAGCGATCCTTGGAGGAACTGAAGGCCTCATTGATTAGTGATAACGCTACTCCGGAGGGTCAAGAGCAGGACGCCCAAGAGCTGAAAGCCAGTCTGGAGAGCCTGAAGATGGAGCACCAGCTGGAGTTGGAAAATCTCAAGACCAAACATAAGATCGAAGCTGCAATCCTGACCAAGGAGCGTGAAGACCTCAGCACTCGTCTTCAGGAAGCCAGAGAGCAGCTCGCCGAAGGTGGCCAGACATGGAGGGCCGACTTGGAGGCCAAAAGCGGGAAGCAGGCCCTGGAGGAGGCAACCGATAATCTACAGAAGGCGGAGCAGAGGCTGGCGGAGCTGGAGAAGCTTCGGATGGAGCAGGAAAGAAGCATAGAGGAGCTGAGAGAGAGGCTGGAGCTCTCAGAGAAGAAGATGACGGACTACCAAGCCCTACAGAAAGCCCAGTCGGAGAGCCAGGAGGAGATCCAGAAACTGGAGGAGAAGCTGAGGGTGACGGCAAACCAGCTCCAGGCCATCCAGGCTGACCGCTACACGTCCCATGATGCAAATGTGAGTGGCTGAGGAAATAACAAGCCACAAACCCGAGAGATTGCTGATAACCCATCTTTGTTTGAATTCCTCTGCTTTCAGGTGATTGAGGATAATGAAATTTCAGACGAGAAGATGAAGCTAAAACAGAATATCGAAGGTATCAGTCCACTTATTCACTGTATTGAATCCATTTTCAAAGAAACTGTGCATTCACTTGTTCTGCTTTGTTATTATTTACCAAAGTGATAAAAAGCTGATGTCATCTGTGTCATTGTTTGAAAGTAAGATCAGAATGTCTAATGATATTTGTGACATTTCTCAAATCTAGTTTACTGTTTTCTTACATTTAAGTTTTCTTTTTAACTTCTTGAATATCCTGAATATATTGGTTTATATTGCTCTGCTCTGGTGGTAGCATGCATATCCGCCATTTTCTCTCTCCCAATTTCCGGCCTCTGCGCTGCCCCAGTAAGGGCATAAAATGGCCCCAAGCATAAACTAAAAGATCACCAGCCAAATTATAAACTCAAGGCTTCAAATCAGCAGTTCACAAACCACCTGCTGTCGTCACAGTGGGCTGACACTTGGACCAGACAAACCTGCGCTGCTATTGTGAGTTTGCAGCCTGGATGGCTAATTATCTGCTCAGCTGCACCGCATTAACCGGCGTGCAGACGTCCCTGCAGAGATCACTGCGGTCTGGTTTGATCCCGGTGTGCTTCTTACTCTAACGGCGCTCTGTCTGCCCTTAAAGTGTAGGCTATACAGCAAACTTGTTTACCACCAGCTCTGCCAATCTGCTGTCAGTCAAACGACCAGCTGAGGCGAAACGCAACGTTATGATATTAAAAACCAAACCAAACAAAAAAAAAAAAAGCCGCATTACATCAGTCTGCAAAAAGGGGGATGACTCAATGCAACCTCAGTAAGATCTTTAAACAGCAGATGGTTGTTTTTACTCAGTTTTCATGGCAATGACAGATAGCTAAACTGAAGTCTGCAGCTTTACATTTAACAGACATCAATCAATTTTGTCATCCAACTCAAATAAGCCCAAAATGTGGAACAAATCACGACAGAAAATCTGCAAATAAAGCTGATATATTATTTAGTTTTATTGCTCATTTGGCCTAAAAGGAGATCTATCCACCAAATATCATGTGATCATGAGATCAGTGACAGATTCCTCTCAATCTGTTGCTTTAGGCCTAGAGCATGTACCACACAGCCTGTGATTTTCTTTAGCACTGCAAAATCTTTGACTGCTGTTTTCTTTTTGGATTTCAGAAACAATGGAGAAGCTGTTGAAAAGGGAAAAAGAAGTCTCTACTCTCACCTCCCAGGTCGAGGCGCTCAAATCACAGATTGGAGGTGAGTGTCATCTCCATGAGCCGCCAGCAACCTTTTCCAAACTCTCATCCCTGCTTTTTGCTTCTGCTTTGCAGAACTAAGACTCGCGTCTCTGTCGAGACATTGTGTCTCTTTTATGCTAAAACAGCACTAAATTTGATCCTTCTATTTCTTTTTCTTTAGAAAAAAGAAAGAAAAAGAAATGCCATGCTCTTCCACACACAAACTCATCATCTGTGTCATATAAACAGTATTAAGTGTTTCTCCCTTTTGTTTTTCTGTACGTGGGGTGACTTCAGACTTCACTCGCCGCCAGTCACGCCGAGTTCAGCGCTCAGTGCAGCGTGTTTGTCTGCAGTGTCAGAAATCTTTGATCACCGCTGAGAGATCTGTCAACCTGCTGCCTATGAAATCCAAAAGTTCCTTCACATCAAACGGCTTCATGTAGTCCGCATAATCAGACCAAGACAGTGCACATAAGTTAAAAAGATCAAAATGGCGCACAAAGAGGAGAACATCTGCAATATTCAGTCACTTGTGTTGATTTATTTTTTTTTTTAACTTAAGCACAGTTTGAATGTTTTAACTATTGAAGCTTCATCCTCTGAAAGGTTCATGTTGGGGGTTTTTATTATTCTATATCAAAGTGCAGCAGAGGGAGGAGGATTGGTGGAGAAAGTGACATCTGGATTAGCGGAGGGGGGAACCAACATGACAAGCCCGTCGTTATGCTAATCGATTGGCAAAGATCTGTTATGATACGCTGCACTGGTTAAGTCATGAGTGCTGAGCTCACAGATGCAGCATTAAGTCGTCATTTAAAACGGATTAGTTCAGTCTAAGTAAGTGCAGAATCAATGATGCCCATCAATACAAGTCATATGTTGTAGTTTTGTCACCATAATAAAACTTAGATTTCATTAGTTAATTGAACATTACTAGGGCCCCTTTCCAACGATTTTACATAAAAGAGGTGCTCAAAATAGCCCTCATTATATGTTGTGAATACTTTTAATAAACGTTTAATATCTAAACTTGCTGCCTGCCTAATATAGAAACATAATAAGTGTAGCTAAAATAATAAATACAAATGCCACGTTTCATTTTAATATATGAGGAAACTTGTGTTTATGTAAATTCATGGATG
This sequence comes from Echeneis naucrates, assembly GCF_900963305.1. Lineage (NCBI taxonomy): Eukaryota > Metazoa > Chordata > Actinopteri > Carangiformes > Echeneidae > Echeneis > Echeneis naucrates. The sequence continues at coordinate 2,929,376 of NC_042524.1, read as the reverse complement.
AGTTTGACAGATTGAGGAATGTGTTTAAATACATAGTTTCACGATTCATTGTTTATTGTTGCTAAAAACAGTTTTTAAAAAAAAGAAGAAAGTAAATTCACAGCACAAACATTTCTTCTCTCTTTCCACCAGCGATGGAGGGCAAAGTTCGATCTGGGGAGAAGAAAGTGGAAGCCCTGTCAAAGGAGAAGATGCGTGTGGAGGCGGAGCTGGAGTCCATGACCAGGAAGTCCCATGATGCCTCTGGGCAACTGGTCAGCATCAGCCAGGAGCTCCTGAAGAAAGAGAGGTACAAAGACGAGGACTTGATTGAGTTGTTACTATGAGCGAGAGAAATTAGCTTTCCATAGATGCAGACATTATACAGAAAAATGGATCTTACAATGTCAGCGCGATAATGGACGGAGAGCGGGCACCCCACCAGCGCTTTATTGATTTTATGGCTCACATTTTCCACTTGAACAGTATTGTTTCATTCCATTTAATTTAGTAATGTTTCATCTGGATAAATCCTGGATTACTGATCTGCTGCATGAGAAGCAGCATTTGCATAAACAGCATCAAGAGCAAGATGATGTGTGTTTTTCAGCAGTGCAGTAGAAAACAGTTAAAAACAAGCATAAGGGGAGGGGAGAAACTGCGACTTAACTTTTTATAGTGTTTATCTTTTGAGAGTCATTCTCTCCCAACCAGCATTTGTTGCATTCACGTGTGAGAAAGGTCCAATACACATTTCACTGGCTGGCTTTGGTATTAATGAGGACGCAGGGAGCACCAAGTCCCAACTCACTTCACTTTAATTTAAAATTTTATTGACCCATGGGGCGATGTGTTCTGCACAAAGGCTTTGTCGTAAAAACACATAACAGAACACTATAAAAGAGCAATACAAAGTATTTTACTTAATAAACATGTTCAGCAAGACTGAGCTCAGATGATGAGTTCAGGAGCTGCAGTGAGAAGAATTCGTGGCTGTAATTTCCTGTATGCACTGGTACTGAAGATCCTACTAACACTGCGACAGCACCTGTGACAGACAGCTAACGTGAGAGAACAACATTCACTGTGTTACTTCACATCTCACAAAAGAAACTTCAAAGTTATTAGAGCAACATTTGAATAACGTTGTATTATGTATAATAGTGCATAAAGAAAAGTGAACCTCCCAGATATTACGATAAATTCACCAGCTAGTTTCTCGTTAGCATTCAGCCTGAGAGTTGAAAACAGCTGCTTGAGACTGAGGTTGATTAAAGGTGAACAATGTGCTAAAAGATGTTAAAACATTGAAGTGGCCCTTTTCATATTACAGGCGATTGGTATTGATTAGTGCAGCTTTAATATGATGAGCTAAACGTTTCTCCTCAGATCTCGTCTGGCGGTTGATGGATCGCAGCAGTGAACTTAAATCCCACAAATAAAGCTCAGTTAAAGTGCGAAGATTAATTAAATTCATAGCTGAAATGGCAGGTTTCCCGGATTTCCACATGCCGCTGCCGGTCTTCTCCACCGGCACATATGGACGCACCATATTGATGTGAAACTAGACACCCGAGTGTCCCGGTCTTTTCCTCTTGAGCAGCCGAGGGAAACTGTAAAGACAGACCAGATGTCCACCTGTCGTGGACTGAATTAGTCTCCTCACCACCAGCCTCCCCGGTTCATTTCTGCTGCTGAAGCTGACCACATTCAATAGAAGTCTGATAACTGAGGTCATTATTTAACCGCCCAGGTGCCTTGCCCTCATCCGTAGTTCCGTATGAGCCTGGCTTGGTCTAATTGTATTGCACTATTGGTTGTTTTACATCATACAGTTTCTACATTATTGATGGTTATGATGTTAGTAAATGCTGCAAGTCACTAAAAGCAAGTGCCTCTGGCTGTAGCAGAATATTTTACTGAGCGTCATCACCTAAGCAATTATATATATGCAATAAAAGCATATACCTGCCGTGCAGACATTCAGTGGATGTCTCCCTTTGAGTCGCCGTGAATGGCTGGTTGTATCATTTGCTCTCTCTATTTCAGTCTGGGCAAACCAAAGGAATATGTGCGGCACTTTTTTAGTCTTCGAGAGCTGCCAAGATACTTTGAGTCAGTCAGGTCAGGTCAGGTCAGAGAAGTCACTTTGGTCAGGAATCAGGATGGAGCTGAAACCATTCATCAATTCATTGTTGGTCGTACCTTTCAGTTCTTCCTGTTGGTAACCAGTTAACCATTTTGATGCCATGGATGCACCGGTTTAGTGTGAAATCAGATGAAAAAGCACACACACGTATGAAGTAGTTGAGTTGAGTTGAGTTGAGTTTTTTCTTTTCCATTCACAAAAATTGTACAGCTTTGTGCAAACTATGACGGCTGCGTCAATACCTCTGAGGGCCACTAGAGGGCCCTGGCCCCAGGTTGGGAGCTACTGCTCAAAGTCTTCAGGGTGCCGTACATAAGCCAAGGGAAGATGTTAAATTAACCAACGCCTCTGTGTAAAAATCAATCTGACTGACTGCAGGAACTTAAATGTACAGAAAAACAGGCCGCCCCCACAATCCCCACAGACCGGAATGAACCGCACATTATTGACATGATCGATTCAGCTGGGCTTTTAAATAGTAATGACTTTTAAGGAAGGATTGAGCTGATGTACTACTCTTACAATCCTTGACAGCTTCTCTATTATTATTGCATTTTGGAGCGGTCACATCTCCCCAGTATTGCAGACCAGAAATTTGCATCAACACTCACTGTTTTTCTCTTGTTTTGCTTTGTTTTGCTTTGTTTTGTTTTGTTTTGTTCTTCTTGTGTCAGGAGTCTGAATGAACTGAGGGTGCTGCTCCTGGAGTCACACCGCCATTCGCGAGACATGGAGAAAGACCTGAGCCGAGAAGTGCACAAGGCCGAGTGGAAGGTGAAGGAGCAGAAACTCCAGGACGACATCAAGACCCTGCGAGAAAAACTGCTCCTACTGGTGAGTAAAGAGGAGCAATTGTGAGCTTATTAGCCCAGATTTTTTACACTTACTCCTCCTTTCTCCCCTTTCAAGCGGTTTCGTTGCCACTTGTCTTCCAGAATCGAGTCCTCCAGAAATATATGACTTCCCTGTCAAGGAGAAACATCATTGTTAGGAACTAAGTCTGTCCAGGCTCAGACGAAATAATGCTGTAATCTCCCTGCTCACAAGCTTATTGATTCTCTCTTGCCAAAGAGTTCAATAAGAAATTAGTGAAATTAGTGTTTGTTTGTTCTTTTTTTTGTTTTATTTTACTTTTCTAGAAAATGGTTTAACATCATGATGGTTCAAACTTCCCGTTCTTCGGACAACAGCAATATTTGTGATCAGCATGAGTTTTAGTCGACTATGAAAATCGATAGAAGTTAAAGCACGTTGGCATTTAGTTTCTATCATGGATAAAGCCTATTTTTCCCATATACAGGACCTTTCACTAGACTCCCCCCCCCCCCCCCACACACACACACACACTCTTTTGGTAAAAATACACATTTTTCCATGCCAATAAATTAAAAGGCTGGACTGTTATTAAGAAACTGTCTCCTCCAAGAATCAGTCAGTAGATTTAAGGGTAAATTCACATGGATATATTTTATCTAGACAATAATGCATCTGGGTCAATTCCAAGCCAGGTTTTTTATAATGGCCTCATCAAGGTTAGGATGGAGGAGAATACGGTGTTAAAATACACAATCAACTGAGGACATGACTACAACAAATTAATATTCAGGCAGTAGCCAGTCTCTGTGGGCTCATACACACCGATGCTAATGCCGTGAATATGTGAATAATGTATCGTCATCTTTTTTCCCACATGTAAGACATGATATGAATTATTCAACAGCCAGACTTTTGCCATGATCTGCTGCATTTGTGTTTTCTTCAGGGGCGGGAACGGTCTTCACCTGACCACCGGCGTTACTCCATGTTGGACCCGTCGGCTCTGGACTCGGAAGTGAACCGACTGCGCCAGCGGCTGCTCAGCACCGAGGATGCCCTGAGGAACGCTTTGGAGCACAACCAGCAAGTCGACCAGCTGGTCCAGGCCATGCGCAAGCACCCGGAGAAAAGCCCGGTAATGTTTCACTGGAAAATTCCCCTCTCACAAGAGGATGACAGTCATTTTGGTGGCAAGCAGCCCGCAGAGACCTTCCCACATAGACGTGGAGGTAATGGGATGAGGAGTTTTAATATCAGTTTAAAAAATAATTGGAATATTCTCAACAGAGAAAACTGATTTCCAAAATTACAGACACGTTTCAAAGTAATTGTCTGACATTTTGGGAAAAATTACTTCTCCGCTCTGTTGAGGAGAGTTAGATGAATAATACACTTGGTGGAAGTGGGCTGTGTCATTTTGAAGGCTCGTTCGTGTGTTTTCCTTTTCCTGGACAGTGACAGGTGGATCCTTGGCATAGATCCCAGCCCTTTTCAACATTCATTGCCTGCTGGTAACAAAAATAATATGGCAGGGAAAAAAAACATCAGCAAAGAGCCTACTAAGGGTTATACTTTTAAATGGAAGTGGCCTGGAAACCTCAAGTTTTGGTTACGTGCTGTTTGGCAACAGAAGCAGCAATTTGAGGGCAGCCGCAGCTGGAGACGAAAATCAAATATCCTCTGTAGACCAGACTGTCTCATTTCAGTCCAGCCTTTGTTGTCTACAGCAGCTACGAAAGATGACAATGATTCTGAGATGTCTGGCACATCTGAAAAGATATCAGTCTCCTTGTTTCAACACTTAAAGAGTCCTGTGCTCATTGGCTATACTGGTTAGGTATTTATTGGTGTAATCTAAATCTTTGTCTTTGACCATGGCGATAATTTACCAACTTCTTTTCTAGGTGCATGGAGCAAACTCAGCCAATGGAATTCATCATCGGGGGGAGTCCGACAGTGCTCATGATGTTGGTATTTTCTCGTGGTTGTCTTCTTCTTCTTTTTTTTTTTTTTTACCTCATCGTTGAAGATACCTAATACCTGTCAGTACTAAGATGTCTCGTTTCTGTCTCTTCAGGAGCAACACTGATATGAGCGGAGGAGACGAGACTGAGACGTGCAGAGGTAACATCTCCAAAGGAAGAACTTTGCGTGACATTTCTCTTGATCCTGCGACGGACACGCCTGAGGAACATTTCCGTTTACAGTTAAAACCAAAACAGCGAATCTCTATCTCCAGTGAAGTTATGTGTTGTTGCAGAAAGCACCTATTAGCCAATCATGAAGACCGCTTAAAGTACTATGAAATATAATCAGGACATGGGACATGGACGTGAAGAGATGTTGTTGGTACAACTGCTGAAAAGAGTCAGTACGGCAACTTTTGATGCTTTACAGTAGTTAGAAATGTTGAATCAACAAGTTGCCGGGAACTTTGACAATTCAGAATTTTGATCCCAGGAAGCAAAACGGCTGGTGGACGACGATGAGAAGAGCTAAAGGACTGAGTCTCAGTTGCTTTGTTTGTTTTTATTTATTACTTTTACTTTTGCTCCTCCACTTTGTAATAATCATCTGTACTGTAGGTGGGCTGTCTCGGCCAGTGACACTCGAAGTATCTCTTGAAGGATGACGCTGACAGCGCGAAGGGAAACCTGACCAATTAGTCGCCTTCCTCAATACCTCGTGAGAGGACTGATAGCAAAGCCATGGCAGCTTACACTCCTGCTTCAGTGCACACTTGTGGGCGATCGGCATCATTGGAAGTATTGAAAACTAACAAAAATCTGGCTTTTTAAAATGACCAACAAACACGGCCGGTTTGAAAAGTGGCTATGAATCGGGTTTGGTCACATCATTTTGTTTGGAGAAAAAAAAATTTCAAAAGCACCTTCTCCACCACCTCCAATAATGTGATGTCCTCGTGCTGAGTAGCTCCAAGTACAACCCCACAAAAGGACAGTTTTTGCAAAGTCCATAATTTTTTCCCATGCTTTGTCTTGGGGGTGAGGGTAAAGTTTTGTTTTGTTTTGGTTTTTTACTTTTTTTTTTTTTTTATTCATAAAGTCAGTTACAAAAATTGTGCAACAACCCTGTGCTGTCTAGCTAACATTAACTCTTGAAGTATCTCGAATAAAAGTCTTCATTAAGTAACAAATCATGGACAAGGTGTCGTGATATAAAAAACACAACACAGAGGAAAGGAAGTGGAGGAACAATTCCTCCCTTGGAAAGCATTATCACGCCATAATATTGCAGGAAATATAACTTATTAAGGTGGTCTAAATCATCGGTGCCGTTAACTCTATTTGCGGGGTTGGGAAGTAAGAAACCAGAGATTAAATACACATAAATCGAAAAGAGAATACACTTTCTTATTGTACTCTAAATCATCCATCGGAACATGAGGACAGAGTTATCTGATAGAGGCCTGACGCCACTGATTGCAATACCAATCCTCTCTGCCGGTGTTGGGTAAGGCGCCTGCTAATGAGTCTGTCTCCTAAGAAATAGTTCTTTGTGGCCGTTTCGCATCTGTGAACTCTGCCTGAGGGAGAGGATATTAACAAACCCAAGAGGTCCCTGAATCCAGCTCGTGAGTGTCTATAGAATAAATAGGTTGAATTTTCTCCACTTTTACATTCACTAAAACTCTGTCTGACCCTGTGCTAATACACCTTACACTTACTCTATCAGTAATAACCAGCTATTTTATTTACTGTGGCCTATGAATAAGTCCAGATTCCATCCATGCATTCGTATTAATTCATGAATTGTAAATATATATAAATTGGTATCTGGTTCAATGTTGTTTGATGAGCATTTGAACCAATCAGAATTTGTCCTGACCTTTTGTTAAGTCTGCTGAAGGGCTGCGGCAGGAGCTGAAACCCAAAACAATGGCTTTAAGTTCCTCACCCTCCCCCAGGCTGATAAAAATCTGACTTCTATTTGGGAAAAAAAGACATCTCTATCAACACATATGGCACATATTTACACTGTAAGTCTTCCAAATAATGTTTCATCCATCCTGTGTGTAGTTGGAGATTGGTTTCTATTGCTTTTCAGGAGAAATTACACAGAGGTGAGTGAAGGGAAAAACTTGTAGTCATCTCTCCTGGGCAAAATAAGTAGGGCAGGCGCTGGTCAGCTCAGATAAAAACTAAATTTTCCGTTGGATATTGTACATGGTCTTTTTAGCTGGAGGTCTCATACCCCTTTGGATTATTGCTGCAATGGTTTCAGAGATTGAGTCATTAAATATTAACAATGTGGGCAAGGGTTGGTGGTGTTTTATTTCTTTCTTTCCTCTTTCATATGTGTGTCTCCTCTGCGTGTTTTGTATTTTGAGGCGAAGCCCTGCAGATTGGTATATTTCTACAAAGCTGAAGTGGTGTTACGTTTCATGCCGCGAAGAGGGTAGCGGTTTGGGAAATTCATCCAGCAACCGTAACCATTTACCCCTTCCTCAGCCACACACAAACACACTGTGAGCTAAGATAAACTCTGTTTTCTAGATCATATAAGCATCTGAGGGAAATAAATATGGTATTAAAATGAATTGATGTCAGCCAGGAGAGAAGGCAATAACTCCTTTATGTGAAATAGAGGCCAAGTTTCCTGATGGTGAAGATGAAACATCCAGACACTGCATATTTATTTACAATCTCTGGATTTCAAACCTCCACATACATCACTTTTATTTGTTGGCCTTGGCAAATGTCAGGGTTTATCCATGCATCTCAGTTTGTTGCTAGAGGGGCAGGCTGGCTATGCTGGTGACATTTGAATAAACAAATGATTACTTTTTTCATTTTTTTGCAAAAATGAATAGAAATCGTTACATATGTGGATCACACATCTACTTTTTTTTTTTTAAATTGAACACTTAAGTGTAACTAATCAGATTACAGTTACATGGTGGATTGTGTACACAGCACTCATTAGAGTTCTTGAAATAAAAAAGTTTATGACCGCATTTAAGAAAAGATAAATATTCATTCCTCTCCCTCAGGGTGTGAACTTTACCCTACAATAAACAGACATGGTCTATTTTAGGCAATCACAAGAGCCATGGCATAACTGTACTGTCCTGGCACTAAAATCCACGGAGTTACTGTACATCCACTTTGTTCGTATGCTAATCCTAAAAAATATTTGGACACTGTGCAATTCTGAAACACCAAAACCACACTTCATTATCTATGAGGGATTTCTTTAAGAAAAAATAATAATAATAATAATAAAAAAATTTATAAATAAACTGCCAGTGTGGAGTTTCAGCCAAGTGGCAGACAGTGATTTTAACTGTCAAAGCCCCCCTATTAAAATAAAAAAAAAAAGAACAATGGGAATATTTCCATTTCCTTGCAATAAAAATAAAAATGAATAAATAAATAAAAAATAGCAAATAAATCCGCTCCCTGAGGGTTTTTCCGGAGGTTCCTCCGTTAATCCTGTATGTAAATCGCAGCCAATAGATGCTGTTGTTGAGTTGGGCTGGGATTAGCAGGAGGCGAATGAGTTTCAATTTTACTGGATTACAGAACAAAGAAAGGGGAAAGGGACACCCTGCTCTGTTAAAGAGTAGAGGGGGGGGGACATTTAAAACAAAACAACAAAAAAAAAAACAACAACAAAAAGATATAAACTGAAGGAAAAAATACACAAAATAGTAGACAACAAAACGTCCGATCGAAGTCAACATTGTGATGTGGCGGATTACGATGTGTTAGCGGACGCGGCGGCTGCATCGTGGATGGGAAACAGCGAGCGTTTCTGATGGATTAAAACGGGGGAATAAACCTATTCCGGGATTGACAACAGCAACAAGGCTCATTTAATCGCTAATTAAAGGTGAGATTTTGGCTGTCTGTTTTCGCATCCCCCGGCAGCTGTGTTGTGTGTTTCCAACCCGTCGGGTGTTTTTTAATTTTTCCGTGGCTCTACATTGGAGAAATTACAGATTATAACCCGATTTTTCAGGACCGGGGGAGGAGATGGAAAGGGAAGTGCTAGCTAGCGCTAGGCTAGGCTAGGCTAGGCTAGCTAGCTAGCATGGAGGCTAACGCAGCGGAGCTAACGACTTTATGCTAGCTGGCCCCACACACAACGTTATCGCGACACCGTTAGCTAATTTAGCCAGGCGTCTTTGGACATCTGGTTAACTATTCTGTGAATATGAATCACTTGTTTAAAAACAGTAAACAATTAAATATTTTTTTTCTTCTAAAGACACTCCTGACCAAGTTGAGGGAGAAGTGCTTGCTCCCGTATTTGTGATTGAGACACAACGGCTGTCTGCTTGCTAATTTATTCCCTATACGTTTGACTATAAGGTGACCAGCTAGGACAACAAAGCCAGCTAGCTGGATTAGCCGGTGTGAAGCAGCACAGTTCAACTTTGGCAGAAAAATAAATAATAAAAAAATAAATAAAGATGCAGAACTGAACACACCGAAAGCCCATTTTTCAGTTTGAGTCCAGCCTCGTTTGACTTGTGGTGAACTTTTAATATAAGAAATGACCAAACGACCGCTGTGGTTCGTTTTACAACCTTGTAGTTAAAGCAGCACGACCGGAGTGTTGTCAGAAATAATGAAAATGTTTTGATTTGAGGGAGATTAAAAGAAGAAAGGGGAATAAGGATAAGTGGGTTTTTTTTATTTTGTTTCCTTATATGTATATATATAAAAAAAAAACACGCAAAATTGTTGTTTTTGTTTTTCTAGTCGCGTCAAAGTTTGACTTGGAATAAAACTTTTTTCAGCTGATTTAATCCACCGGGCAAAACAGAAAACAGACATGTACACTAAACATGGGTTCATTTCCTTTGGAGGAGCAGACCTTGACTTTTATTTATTGCACCAATGTCTCATATCCTGTGGTTTTTTGTTGTTTTTATTTCCCCCCCCCCTCCTCCTGGGTCCAGTTTATCAAAAATAATTCCCCCTCTGCTCCCAAGTGATGTGAAATTAATGGTAGCTTTCTCACAGAGGAAATCAAACCGTGTCAAAATATGGCAGTGTGAAGTTACCCAGTTTGAGACTGACTCCTTTTAACCCGTTATTTATTGCTTCTTTTTTTTTTTTTTATACCAGGAAAAATTGCCCATCATAACATACTTATTTCCTGTTATTCGAATTTGGCGTCTGAATATTACAACTTAAAAAGTGTAAAGCTGTTCAACACCCACTGAATCTTTAGCATGATGGCCTTTCTTTAAATGTACGACCGTTTGAAGTCTGTGTGGTTCTTTTCACTATATTGGACTTCAGAGTGAGATGCAGTGCAATTTTGTCATCTACATTTGCACTGAGGGATTGGACGTTTCACCTATAATATGTTAAGCTCATATCTCTGGTTTGTTTCTATTTGGCTTTCATAACATCAGTGATGACATTCCCAAAAGGCCGTGGCCTCAGGCTTCTAGTGTAAACAAAAGGATTATGTTGTTTTTTTGCACTTACGATGAGGCACCACACCCTGACTTACTGTAAATTGTTGGAGGTATGTCTCCTACTTAGTCTCTTCCCTTGCTTTTCCCACAGAGCATTTCCTAATGAACTGTGTTTACCTGTGGTACACCCCTACAGGTGTATTACCTAATTTTAACTAATGCGAGTTAATGGACATGTAGAAGTTGCATTTCTTTTGGCAGCTCTCTTCATAACTTTGTTTCACTGGTTTGGGCAGATTGCTCCTGTATTGTCCCAAAGTGGTGGAATGAGAAAACTAAACACCAATACTGTCATCATCATTGTCATACAGACCAAATAGAAAAGAAATACTTCTCACGGTGTGTCTGAGGGCAAATCCGAATGGACAAATTTCCAATATTCTCAGCCAGCTCAGTGAGAAAGAAGTCAAAAGATAGCCTTTTGAGTTGCAGTGTTTCTCACAGAAAGGTATTGTTTTTATCCTTGAGGCTCAGAAAATTGTACTGAATGCATTTTCACTCTCATAAAACCTTACGGTGACATTTCTTGGCATAGTACTACTCTACTACCTGCAGACATGTAGAATAGTGTGAAATCAACCGCAGGAATGCCCACATCGCCCACATGCTCTCAGCTGCGTGCGCAAAAGGTAGATAGAGGTGAAGATTAAATGTGGATGTAGCTCTGACAGTCAAATAAAGTGCAGCCAATTATTCTGGTTCATGAGCATTGGGACCACACCAAGTTTTAGTTATGCCCTGTCCAACTTCAACCTGAGTAGAAGTCCAACTAGCCAAAATAATTGAAAACACCCATGAGATTGAGAAGGGTGGTTTAAGTCCCAAAAATCTTCAGCCTGGAAACCCATATGTCTGTGGTGATTAACCACATTCAGACATTTAAAGGCATATATAGTCACCAACATTAATTTAAGGACTTCACATTCAAGAATATGATTTTTTGTTAGTGTGAGAGTTGGGCTTGTTTCAGCCAGTGCAGTTCAACGCCGTAGAACAAATACAGTGCCCTAAAAAGATATTTTTAGTGCTTTTAAGTCCTACATATCATGCATACAGTCCAATGAATTACAATTCCACCACAGCTTGTCTGCAGCTGGAGCAGGAAAGAGATATTTTTGCCATCTAAAGCTCAGATTTGAGGGAGTGACAGGTACCCTCCCTGACATGGCAGCAGCTTCATTTTTAGCAGTTTGACTGCGGATGCCAAGTCAGAGATTTACTGCTTATCCAGAATAGAATTAACATGTAGAATTTAAATATATATAAATATAAAAAAACCCTGCTTTTGAATCCACGTGATCTGGTTTTGGCTCTTATGAGAACTCCACAGACCATGTCCCTTGTTAGTTTTTTTTTTTTTTTTTTTTTTCACCTTTTCGGTCACATTGACATTATTCTTAGCTGAGTTATACTCTCTGAGTTAACACACAACCAGATCGTGTGTGTTTTATGGACTCAGTCCTGAAGCCAGACGTGAAGGGACAAAGTCCACAATGTTAAACAGGTTGCAAAACCTGTGGCTCTCACTCGTTGATTTTTATCAGTTCAGTGGAAGAGGAGCGACAGTTTGGATGAAATCTCAGTGGTCAGTGCTGACGATTACGCCATTCCCATTCAACAGAGCTACTTATTGATTTGCATCAAAAGATTTGGTTTCTTTCTCTTCTTTTATTTCAATGTTTCATAATAGACTTGTTTATTGTTTGTGGCACCATTTATTAATGTTGCTTCACACTGAACTGTTCAATATTCACTGACAACCATAACAGCGCTGTGACATTATGTATGAGCTTCCTCTTTCAAAGCAATTGACACGGCATTATCCTGAGCCTGTGCTCATCCCAACCTTTCTCCTTCTCACTACTTCCTTTGCCTTTTAAATATGTGAGGGAAAGAGGCCATCTATTTTGAGGCCGTAATAATTTAGGAGGGGGCTAATGTTTGCTGTGGCCTCGGGGGAGGCAGATTTAGATGGCCAATAGACTTGGCACATTAAGACTGGTGCAGCTGAACCCCACCACACCCACCCTCCTGTTTCTCTCTGCCTTTCTCTATCTCTCTCTACCTCTCTGTCCTCTCGCTATTGAGTCAGTGGTTTGGGCTTGCCAGAGGCTAGTATAATGGTTCCCAGTGTCTGGAGAGATTAAAGGCCAGGGCTGCATTGTTCAAATGCCCCGAGATTAGTTTCCAAGGAGACGGGTTTCAGTTGCCATGAGAACATCGTTCCTGGCTTTAGCTGAGCAGTTTTTCTTTTCCAATTCTTTTCCAAATCTGTTTAAATCTTTACTTTTATATACACCTTCTATCTTCCATTTGCTGTTAGCTTGATGTGAAGTTTCTGGTCTTGTGTGTTACGTAGGTATGCCACGGTACTAAACCTCCAGAGGGGCTTGGAAAGTTAAGGATCCATCTTGACTGTCTCAAGTCAGTATCTCTTTATCTTGTTGCCATTCGTCAAGGAGAGAAACTAAAGTATAAATGGGTTCATATGACATCATCTCCCTGCTCTAATTAGCCCCAGTCGACAAAGTCAAACCAGAAGTTGCTGAATTCAGATGAATCTGGCTTTCAGCCATGATAGAAGTGTGGCCCTAGGGATGACAGTGTCAGACTGTTGGATGATTCAGCGCTTTTCTATCAGATGGATTGCCATCGTAATCTCATGGTCCCAGAGGATGAGTCCTGCTGTCTTTGGTGATCTTCCAGGTTTTCCCTTAGCACCGCCATAACGTTTTAGTTGTTTTAGCAAACTTTACATGTTTCCTTGAAATTTGGAAATGATATCAATCTTTCATAGAGGGTATGAGGACTTTGGTGGTCCTTGACTTCATACCTAGCAGGATGGTTGAGGTTTACCTTTATCCAATGAAATCCTCTTGATTTTGAAGTCACCTTGAAGCTGACATGTTATTGTGAGCGAAAGGTGTGAACAATGGATGGATTGCCATCCGGACATTTCTTTCAGAGATTGATGGTTTGATTTAATTTTAATCACTTTGGTGATCACTCCTTTTTTTACTCCACTGCCATCAGCTCATTAATTGATCAATTGATTGAATCAAATACCTGCAAAGCTAATGGTATGTCCTATTAGCCTCAGCTGTAGTTCTTATTTTACTAGTAATTAACAAATGTTAGTATGCAAACGCACTAAATCAGGATTATAAATACTGTAAACTGTGTCTCAGAGCAAACGGTGTGACTGTACACTCAGTCCTCTGACCTTTTTTACTTAATTCATTACCCAGTCTCCAGTCTCAGATGGATGCTCAGAATACAAGCATGTATTTGCTTAAAGCCAAACCAAATGAAGTCAGAGGAGCCTGCTTTGAATGCAGGTCCCTTCTGCATGTGTACATGAATCAGCACACATGCAGGGTCTGTTGGTGTCGCAACGTGGCTGCCTGCCTAAACTGTGTTCATCTGGTCCCCGCAGAGGCATGGCTCAGATGAGGAAGTTGGCATGTGATGGCATCAGGACAAACTCCCGGGGCGAGCCGCAGGTCCCTCTGGTGTCTGCCAGACAGGAGATCCTCACCAGCCTGGTGTCTGCCCTGGACTCTGTGGTACGTCCTGAAGCAAACCTCACACAAAGTCACATTCTTTCTGGCCGCCTTAACAAACAGACATCAGATATATTTCAATCCATTTTCCATTTGACAAGTAAATCTCAGATGGCTTCCCACCACTTGGCGAGTAAATTTTCATACCAAAGATTCACATAGTTAATCTCAGACCCTGTGCTTTGTGGCTGTGAATCAGAGTGGCAATAAATATCTTCTCATGATGACAACAGAATGAAGATGCAGGTCTTACAGCTGCATATTTCCTCCTCACGCTTTCCAGTGATTACTTATGAGTAACTGATGTCTTTATCTTTGCTCTGCAGTGTATGGCCATGTCGAAGCTCAATGCTGAAGTGGCGTGTGTCACCGTACACGAGGACAGTGTCATAGCTGTCGGCACAGAAAAGGGCAGAGTCTTCCTTAACTCCAGGAGAGAAATCCAGACAGACTTCTACAAGTTTTGCCGTAAGTTCAACTCTTCCGTGTGAATGTGAATGCAACTCACAGATTCAGGCCTGATAGAGTGTTGATCACTTTCATTACAGCTACAGCTGTGAGACAGTTGTATGAAATGCACAGGCTTGTCCCTGCAGGATTTTGTAGTTTGTTATCACACAAATGCAGATTCAGCCAAAAAAGTTTTAACAACTGCAGCAGCTTGCAGTTTCACTGGATATCCAATTACTTCAACTTGAAATGATTGATTCAACAAAGCAGTTGCAGTTTCACACATTTTACCCTTTATCAGATACAACGATATCTCTTGTCACATCTCTTTTGGGAAAACCTTTTCATGTGTTAAGTCAAGCAAATATTAAAGATTTGTGCTACTTTTCTTACGACTTGTAGTACTTTTAAAAGTAAAGTGTTCTAATTGCTACTGCAAGTTCTACTTGTTTGGGAAGTTAAAGGAGCATGTGCAATTTTAGCTAGTGCTTAATAGCCAGTGTCAGTATTAACAGCTGCTTACTTGCCAGTCTTGCTGTGAGATGCAGTCATTAAGCATAACAACAGATTTTAATATGCCCTCTGAGTAGACTGGAAGCTACAGTGACTCCAATAGAGGACAAGGAGTGACAGAAGAAGCAATACAAGAGGGTTGGATCTTCTATGAATGGATGGATGCTATGTAGCCATAGAAAAACTTGCAATTTGCTCCTTTAATGTCAAGGTTGCCACTGAATAGAATTAAACACATAGAAGGATTATCCCCTTTCATAATAAAATTTTCTAGAGTAATATGTAACAAGAGCCAAAAGATTTCTTTGTCATATGAAAACATATTCTCTGAATAAATCAAAGTATATCTCTCAATCAAATAATAGACTTTCTACTTCAGCCCTCATTTTCAATAAGCAAACTAGTATGCCAGATTTCAAGCGTGAAGCCCAGCCTGTTGACCTTGGGCAGTAAGGTAAAGCAGCAAATAATGCATTCAGACTCCACAATGTTTTCCTGCTAATAACACCAATTTAAGAGGCTGTGACCTCCCATTACACTGTTTAATTTTATCAGGGTTGTGCGTATACAAGGTGAAATTAGTTTTTACAGCCTGTTACTGGGAACAGTAGCTCCAGTTTGCTTTGTTTAGTAAAGAATGAGAAGAGAAATAAACCATTGTTTGTGGTTTCAGGTAGCTGGCCTTTTAACTATAACAAATGAGGAAAAAATGAACTGAGTGGCTTTGTGTTGCCCACTTAATCACAGATTGTCAGAGATGCTTTACGTTTATCCAGATATATTCCAGCACAAACAAGTCATTAATTATGTGTGCCACTATTTTTCAGAAGGTGGCGTATTCATTACTTTTGAGAATAAGTCTCTCAATCATCATGTTTTTTTTGTTTCTTTTGAGTGTTGAAAGTCAAGGTACTAAGGTGCATTTACTTCTACCTAGTACACATTGTAGCCCACAACTTTCCGTTATGTTATAGTACACTTCTTTTTTTCTTTTCTTTTAAACTGGAATGTGACTTTTGTCATTTTGCTACAGGGGTGCCATGTCTGCAAAATTTGACCACAGCAAATTCACATACCAAAGACCAAGACGGTGATCTCAGCAAACTGAGTAAGGATGGCGAGCATGGGAAACAGAGAGCTCCATCAGATGTTCAGTCCAACATCTTTGTTCTGAGGAAGATGGTGGAGGAAGTCTTCACTGTGCTTTACAGTAAGGAGGGCCATAATTCAAGATGTTATCGAATTTTCGGCAGGCAGGAATTGAGAACCAAATAGTTTTCAGCCGCTCAGGAGCAGAATTATTTGGTTTTATGTCCAGAATGGTCAAATTGCATTTTTTGCAACACGCAGGTGAGGCTGTGGGAAAGAGCAGCCTGGTTCCTGTGCCTTACGAGTGGATCCAGAAGGACCCCAGCTGTGTGGTGGCCCACGGCCTGCCTGATGGGGTCACTCTGAAGAAGCCCTCTGAGTATGACATCAAGACTCTGATGAAGATTCTGGAACAGAGCCACCGAATACAGCTCATAGTAAAACGGTGAGTCTGCAAAGTGAGAAACACTGTGACAAACAGACTTCTGTTTAATGGCTTGTATCAGAATATGAAACCAGATGTTTTACATCTGATCGCTCCAGAAAGAAAAAACAAAAAGTTTTTTGTCAAACCAGTTTAGCCTGTAATGCTTTGAAGGGAAATATACTTGTGCTAGGCTTAAAGCTAATATGTGGTTTGGCATCTTGTACAGTTAGAGATTGGTAGCAGACAGACTGCAGTGTCTTAGTGAGGGATAGACAGGGCTTTAATTCAGCTGGGAAAAACACTTTCTCAGGTTACAGGTCAGCCTTTCCAGAACATATTTGCCTCATAACAATGCTGGCAATATTTAACAGGATCAGTCACAGAGTCTGGAAGAGGAGCAGTGATGCATATTTTGTCAACAACAGCCATACAAGTAACAAAAAGTCTGTTAATAATATGTGTTAAAGGAAAATATTAAGTCTGGCCAAAATTGCCAAGTCTCGGCAGCTCCACATGGGCTTGATCTGATGCCTCTTTCCCAGAATGCCTTTGGTGGAAGTTGGGCACAGTCTCTATGGGCTCACATATTTACAGACTTGTGAAGGAAAGAAACAATGATTAGTGCCAGGTTCCCCTCCCACCACTAATGTACCTGTTCCCCTGACCTTATGGTAACTGAATAAAACATTAAAATAGTGTCACTATAAAGGGTCAGTGGATCTTGATCAGACTGGAATCAGCCCTGAATTTCAAAAAGCCAAAATTATGAGCAGATTTAACTAATAAATCCATAAATTTTGAGCTCTGTCAGATGCCGAAGCACTGCACAGTGGTTACTAATTCTGTGTGACAGGATTTAAGAAACGCTGTATGATCCTATGATCATCACAAAGTGAATAGTGGAAAAAAAAAAAACATTCACATGATGAGAAGTCTCGGTGATGTGTACCATGCACTGTATTTTAAACACCACCAGTTTGGTTTTGGTTGAAAACCTTTTGTTTCATGTGATTCCCTTGTGACTTCCTGTTGTGTGGAAACTTGCAAATGAATATTTAAATTCTCCTGGTCTGGATCAACAGATCTGGTGACACAAGATTGAAAGTAAAATATTTACTGTATTTTCACTAAAACAAATTGAATGCCCTGTTAAAGCTTCATTAGATCATGCAAACTTTTCGCTTCTCCAAAGTCATTAAACACTTTCAAGGAATATTTTTGTCACTTCAGTTCAGCTCCTGAGTATAATTGCTGTCTTAAGTCTCCTTTCTACACATTTGCTTCCTTAACAAAAACTCTCACATCCCTCTGGCCACAACACATTTGAGGTCTCATGTCTTTACCATTATATAATTGATTTGAATAAGAGCAGTTAAAAAAAAAAAAACACTGGATTGGCCTCCATACTCGTCCTGTTAGATCTTAGTACTGCCTTTGACAACGTTGACCATAATGTTCTATTACAAAGCCTGAAACATGAAACTGGGATCAAAGGAGCCATACTAAGCTAATCTAAATCATACTTATCAGACAGATATCACTTCGTTCATGTTAGCATTATCCGGAAGCACAGCATCAGTTTTTCTGTTATGTGGATGATACTCAATTATACTTGTCAGTGAAGCTGAATGAAACTAATCCACTAATCAGACTTTATGATAAAACCTGCAGTTAAAGATTTAATGTTTAATTGCTGTTTTTCTTTTAGTTGTGCTGCTTTAGGCCTAGACAGCTGGGGGTTGCACTGAGCACCTCTCTCTCTCCCTCCCTCCCTCCCTCCCCCTCCCCATCTGTCTCTCTGTGGTTCTCTCTCTCTCTCCTCCATGCATGTACATTACAACATTACATGTCTCAATTTGTTTACAATTTGTTTCTTCCCATAGTCTTTGTTTTGTACCTCCTGTCCTCTCTCTTCCTGTTCCCATCCTACAGGTGCTACAGCATATATATTGGGTCTCTACAACAACTCCATAAAGAGTTTGGTCTAGACCTGCTTTATGATTTGGTGCTATAAAAATTAATTTCATTTGATTTGATTTGAAGACATACAGATTGGTGTTAGGCTGTTTTTTTTTTTTTTTTGTTTTTTTTTTGTTTTTTTTTTTTGGGATAGGTACAGTACAGTGAAGTGTTTAGAAACCCAACAAAGCACCCTTGTTAACACAAAATCATCATATTTCATTTATCTTTTAGTTACTTCTTCTAAAAGCTATCAAAGGGGATGGAGCAGAGGCATTTGTCCTCAAAATTTGCTGCATTAGCCTGGCAGCTGCTCAATTGCCTGGCAAGTGATACAGGTGGCAAACAAAAGAGCTTGATGTTGACTTGTGACATGTGTAATCCCTCTGGTTCAGATTCAGGGGAGCCTTGATTCAGTTTTTTTGAATTTGATTCAATCTCTGCGCTCAGGCCAGCAGAAGATCTGTCTCGAGAAGCCAAGTCCACCGCCGACATCAGCCACAACAATTCTGCCGCTGTCATGACACCAAGCGGCCACGGCCCAGGGAAGAGTACTACCCAGGTAGTCACGTCACCGAGTCCCGCCACTTCCAGCAACTCTGTTCTGTCAAACTTCCTGTACGGCATGCCCATGTCCTCCAAACCCCACCCAGATGGCAAGCTGGATTTCAAACCCATGTCCCTCCTCAACCTCGGCAAAGACAGGCTGGCCAACTGGACAGACAAGAACATGTCTGTCAAGGACTGCACCAGCAATGGTAAGGGCCACTGTACGTTGCCAGTGTATTCACGATAATGATGAAAAGTGAAATCTGTATGTGGTGTCTCAACAGTGTGTGCATTGAAGCCACTCATTCATAGCAGCACAATTTTATAGGACATTTACTTCTTATACTTACTATAATGAGATTTCCAAAGTAATCCTTCAACTCCCAGCCACCAGTGGTCAGGTCCATTCACCTACCTGTGTTTGAGATTCTGTAGTCCAAGTTGTGGCTCTGAAATGTAGCAAAATAATATTAGTAAGACTCAAGATTTTATTTTTCCTTTTTAAATAGTTTATACTTGCAATTTTGCATCTTTTACAGTTAATTACCTAAGTTAGTCAAGTAATGCTGAATGCTGGAAAAACAAATTACAGAGTTTCTTTTTGAAATGAAAAGTGAATTGAACTGAAAATATTTCATTTTCCTTTTCATTTGCATTTTCAGATGAGACAACAAGACTACCTGGTGAGCAAGGTCATAGTCCTCCTGGGGTCCACATCTCCAAGCGGCTGCTCTTCTCCATTGTGCATGAAAAATCAGGTACGTCTGAACACATTCTCAAACAGATATATACATGCCTACAAGTTGATAGACTTTGGCTTTGCTTTGGCATAGACAGTATCTCTGTAAACTTTGGGAGTTCATACAATGTTGTCATGTAGCTCTTAATACTGGATATGCCGAAGGGTCATAGTGAATGCATAATATTTAAAGCTGAAGTTCAACTATGCTGGAAATCCTCATGCAAACCGATGTTTAAAAATGAAACAGTACTAGATTCCTAACAAATAAGAGCTAAGGTGTCTCATGTTGAGCAGACAGGCGTCAGTAACCCTAAAAATAGTCCAGAATTTTTAGGCTTTAATTTGAACCACTGTGATGAGACACACGCAGATCAGCTGTGTTTTATTTGTGGGAGCACAGACCATATGCATGAGAAAATGTTTTTTAAAATAAAACCTAAATGAGTCACAGTCTCACTAGTGAAAATCTTTTCATCAAAGACTCTGGGGAGAAAAAATTAAAAAAGACTTTCATCACTGAATTCAAAGAGTGTTAAACTTAAATTCTAATGCAGTGTTAAAAGTTCAAATCTGCTAACACAGAGCTTTGCACATTTTGTTTTACACCTTTCCCTGCTTTGCTCTGTCTGGATTTGCAGAGTCACACACTGTAGCCAAGCACTGTTTACCGAACCAAAGCCGAGTGCTACTAACCCGTAACCATTAAGGGCTAAACTACTACAATGTCAACATTAATCCTTTAAGAAGATTGCCGTCATTTCCCAAGTTGACACTGAGTAGATGGAGAAGATTAATTTCAGATCTTTAGCACTACAATGAAATAAAGCTCATTTGAATGCCTAAGCTGCAATAAACACCCGCTGTGCATGAAACACTGGACACAGGAGTTGTTTTGTTTTTCCTTCTACTCCCTGCAGAAAAGTGGGACTCATTCATTCGGGAAACCGAAGACATCAACACTCTGAGAGAATGTGTTCAGATCTTGTTCAACAGCAGATACGGTGAGAAAAGCCTCTTCTCTCTGCATTGAGATGATCATCCTCACTTATACAGGGTGCAGTTCAGAAAGGTGTCTTTGCCTCCTCAAGCAATTGTGCACGCGGCGACGATTCTGTGGCGTGTGTGTGGATGTTGATAGATTGGGGTCACTGCTTGAGGTTTGATCATCTTCTCCACAGTGACGCACAAACGAGAAACCACAGTGAACTGTTAATTGCTACCAAATAAATGTCTGAGGAAGAAGCTGAACCAGAACACAGTTGATCGCAAGTCAAAAATATGTGTCTTATTTTGCAACATGTTCGAAATTATTCCGATCATGCTGCAGTGCACTCGGACTGCAGATACTTTCATGTGTCTACGAGCACTTTCCTCAAACTGGAGAAGAAAAAGCATTTGGACATTATTGCTCATGGGATCTGTTCCCAGAATTCTTTATCCAAGCCCACAGCACTGATTATCATTCCCTTTAAGTTTCTCATTTAACTGGAATTAGCTCCACGTCTGCAAACTTAGGGTGTGCATCCCTCCGGAGGCTGCTTTTCTTCATGCAAATTCATGTTTATAGAAATAACGAACACATCACATAGACAAACAAAATATCATCATATAGAATTTAGAGTGAAAAACTGTCATTTTCTTCCAATTGCATCACAGTTTAATATTTATTGTTTTCTTCCTCCAGCTGAGGCCCTGGGTCTAGATCACATGGTGCCTGTACCTTACCGCAAAATAGCCTGTGATCCAGGGGCTGTGGAGATCATAGGTATCCCCGACCAGATCCCCTTTAAAAGACCCTGCACCTACGGGGTTCCCAAGCTCAAACGCATCCTGGACGAGCGACACGGAATTCGCTTTATTGTCAAAAGGTAAGGAATGCGTCACATCTGTGGGATATATCCACAGAATCACACACTTGTGAGTCATACTTTAGATTTGTTAGGAGAAAGAGGCACTCAGTTCCACTCCAGTAAACTACACTGTGGCACCGCTTCTGAAACTTTTACTTAGAAGAGGTTTTTAATAAGCCCATACCAACTGAGCCAGCCTATACCATCTGCCTGTTAAACGTCTGCCTCCATCAGCACACGCTGTCCCACCATGTCCGCTCGTCCCAGATGACTTTCCCCTGCCAGCATGTTGTGCTAACGGCTGCAATCCACTCATTTGTTTAAGATAATTTAAATGAGCCGCCCTGCCATGTTTGGGATTACATGTCTTTTTCTTTTCTTTTCTTTTCTTTTTTTTTTTACAAATCCTGCAGGCAGTTCATTAGTGCTAATACAATTAAGGAAAGATTGAAGATGTGATTCTGAATTACATCACAACCCCATTGTCAGTGAGCGATACTCCAGATGCAGGCCCTGATGGTCTCATTTTTTTCTTCAAACACTATGATCATTTTTAAACAAACTGCTCATCGATTTTGTTTTGCTGCTTTGATTGGAACTGAATTCTAGCTTCCCCTTTAAAACTGCAGCCAGGCTATTAATCATGCCAGGATGATATCAGGCGTAATTACCACCTAATTTAATTTTCAGGTTATGAACAGTTACATTTCAAAATTATAGGGCCATACATCAACCTTTTCTGGGTTTTGTTAATTATGAAAATCTGCCTGATTGTTGTTTTTTCCTTCTTCTTCGGGATATTATAATTATTCTGAAGAACAGAACGGGAAAGAAAGTGTATTTTTGTATTTTGTCAACTTGATCACTCCTACATAAATTTCTCCCTCCCACTTCCCCTGGACAACAAAATTATAAAAACCACAGATAAAGTCTCCCATTGATATTTTTAAGTATTGTATAATCAGACCACATTTGAATTTCTCAGCATGACCCTGGAGCAAGAACTTTATTTTAGAAATTTAATTTTAGAAAAGATATTAGTCGCCCTAGCCACATAACAGTGCTCGGGAGTAGGCTATGATTTCCAACCCTCACAGCTTTTAAAAAGATACTACGGCTGTAGCTCGAGGGAAGACTAGTCTGTTGCCGCAATGCTCCAACACTCAGGTGTGAAATAGCTCAATATGTAGAGGTTAGGCTGACTTTGGCTCAGATATTTACAGTCATAAAAACGATGAAACGATGACTTTGATATAAATCAGCACTTGTCAAAAGTCAGAATGATTCAGAAATGTTGTGTAACACAAGCAAGCCAAAGTTAACATGCTAACTACATAAAATTCCCAAAAAAAACAAGTCCCATGAAAAGACCAAAACCCAAAATGCATTAGTCTCTTTAATACCTCAGGACATTTTGTTTCTTTCTGGCACTCAGCCCCGGGCCCACTGCTTTCAACTGAAGCAGTAAATTTTTTAAAACACATCCCAATTATGTTGTTTCCATTTCAGCAAAGAGCTCAGTACTTTTCTTAAAGAGCTGGGCGTTGTAGTTTTTACCAAACACCACTCAAAGCAGGAGTAAATGGTGTATTTGTCAAGAACAATGGAATGAATCCAGGTTTGGTTTTTCTGGTGTATTTGAGTCATGTCCTTGTGATGAATGTATGTGCCATGCAGTTCAAAGAAGTGGCTCCTTCATGTGTTTTTGAAATAAGACATGTCAAACAATGCTGATTATAATAACGTACTAAACCAAGTATAGCTGACGATGTGCAGCTGAGCCTGATGAAGTTGAGCCAAGTTTGACAACGTGGAGCTGGGTCATGCCCTAACAAAGCCACCACAACACTGGATTAACCCTTTTAGGAACCAGCACTGTCTGTTTTCCAGACCAAACCTTTTTGCTTCTAATTTTGTTTGTGGTGTGTCCTGAGTGTTATTCAAAAGATGTAAACTATTAGGTTTGTTCAGCAATAACTCTGAAATTTGAAACCAGGTCATCTGGTTTTAATATGCCAGGAAATATATTATACATGCACAACAGCCTATAAAGAGTTGCTCTCTTCACCATCTGGCAGCCCTAATGTTTTTTTTGTTTTTTTTTTAGCAAATAGAATAAAATAAACAAAACATAGAAGAACCGTGTCTATAGATGAGTTATGATCATGGCAGGAGGAGATAATCTCGGCAGCAGACTGAGTGGTTAGCAGACGCCAGAAGGAGTGTATCACTGCCACATACTTATTTTTAGTTGGAGGCATTCACTGGAAACAAAGAAATGACTCTATTACTTGACTGTTTGACTGAGGATGATTGTTTAAAGAGGATTTAATGTGCATAAAGAAGAGTTGCTAATGATGTGTTCCTCCACATGAACACTCTTTGTGAATGTGTGTGTGCCATGAGAACCGCAAGTCTCTTTAAACTCAATGACTAACGCACTGTTGGTTTGTTTTTATTTTTCTTTTTATTTTCCAGAATGTTTGATGAAAGGATTTTCACTGGTAAGGCTGATTCATTTAGTTTTGTTTTAATAACCATTTCCTCATGCACGTAACTTGTGATTTGCACCTCATTTATTAAATCACAGCTGATCTGTCTGTTCATGACTTCTTATGCCAGTGTCTTAAATACCAGAAAATGCAGCAGGGACACTGGGGGATGAAATGTCTATTTGTTGGAACAGTCTAATCATTATGCCTTTGCAGTTCATAAATTCATCAAATGCCATCACAGACAGTCATTTATATAATAAGTAGCATTAAACTGATGTACTGCTATAGTGTAGCAAGAGCCCTACAGTGAACCGGCCCTCAGATCACTTAATTGTTGTGGTCTCAGGAAAGTGTTTCAACCCCACTGAGATCAATGTTTAGATCTCACTGATTTGAATGGGGAGAAGAAAACATTAGCAACATCTTAGCAAGTTTAATAAACGCCTGAGTAAAGGCTGTGCAATTAAAGCAGCTTTTTAAAATAGTTAGGCCACATCTACAAACCAACCAATCAGAATATGCAGTGAAAAGACTGAGAGGAAGAGACTGTGAACTCTATTCATATAGGTAAGAAGTTCTCATTTGTTGGTGGCAAGCACCATTTTTAATGAACTGCATAAAAACAGCACTATGACTAAAACATCTGTAGTCGCAGTCGAGGATGTGTTTCTGCCTCTATAAATATTTACTGTGGATTGCAAGCCCACTGAGATTGCCACCAAAATTTTATGAGACTCATATTTTACAGTGTAGCATCCCATAGTTGAAATGTGTCTAAAATTTGATCTTAAATTAAAGTCAGATATTTTACATTAAATATGAAACCTTGTAGGGAGGTTGACCTAATAAACTCCATGGAGTCTATGAGACAATTACTGCTGTTTGGTCACATGATTGGTGAGCACTAGAGTCTGACCCATAAATCAGATGGGCCAAGTATATCAGCTGATAATAGCTCACTGGAGATGGATTGCAAACAAAGTAACATGATGCAGTTGTCTGAATTATTCAAGAAGAAAAAAATGCAAACTTCCAGATAGCAAAATACACTCAGCCACATGCTTCTTTTCTTCTGGCCCAGCATACGTCTGGTTCCATGGCCGTAACCGGGTCCACCCATTAAGCCGAAGTGAGAGATGCTACTTCCACATCTGGTCCAATTCTGGCACAAACAGAGAAAATCCTCAGTGTCAGAGATTCAGGGATATAAGAGATCTGCCCATATGTGGAAGTAGATGCGACAGAATCGGTCAGATGAAGCCACATTCATGCTGAACCATAAGTTTTAATTTTGCAATCTGGCCTGGTATAAAGTGAAAGTAATTATGATATAAACATAGGGCCTGTAGCTGCATTTTCATTAAAATGAAAAATGGTCTACACCTTTGCCAGAAGAAAATTCTGAGAAAGATGTGATAGCTTTGGTGGAATTGGTCTGGGCTCAGAGTTGAACCTTGCCCCAAACCCAAGACATTTAGCCGTATGATATTTGTTAGGAGCTTTACAATTAATTACAGTAGCAGACCCCCAAAACATCCCGCGGAAAACCCTGTCAAGGCTTTATTTGTATATTTAACCCAGCAGATTTCCTCCACTAATGGGATACAGTGTTTGTTTATCTCCTTGCGTCTTGTTTGTTGAAGCTGCTGGCAAGATTGCAAGGGAGGAGGGAAAGCATGACCTGGGCTCCACGCCTGAAGACAGCTTCCCTGACAATCTGAGCATCCCGCCCACCGCAGCCGAGCTGGTCAGCAATCCTCAGAACAGCAGGTCAGACAGAGCCCCCCCTCCCCATGAATCTAGCATTACTCCACAGACTCTGTTTATAATGTAGAAATATGAGATAGTGGCGGGCGGCCAAATGATGCAGCATTTATAACTGCCATCACTCATCGTGTGGGACTGAATGAAACTGTTAAAATATGCTCCTTTACAGGATTTATCATTTATATTGCAGCTGTGAGACTAGCCGTGATAAACCTAATTTTGGTGACAGCCCTTAATTCATATTTTAATTCGGCCTAATTTCTTCTTTATATCCTGCGATTCCTTAAGTAACAAGCCTATAGTTTCGCAGTCTTTATGCTGGCAGTGCCACGTCTGTCCGATGCGTCAGCTTAAAAAGACGCATTTGTAGGAAAAATGTGCGCATTCTCAGAAGATCAACACTTATTGTGTAGGCTGTTGCTGCACAGATGAAGACAAATCTGCACTTATTAGTAAATATCACTCAGCCTAAGTTTCCAAAGACTGTTACCGGTGTTTGGCCCGTGAGCAGTTTCATAGTAATCACTGTTGTGCCCTCTGCTTTACCTCACAGATCAACAAGCGCCTGTGTGAGCCCTTTGGCCGAGTGTGAAGCAGGTATGTGCAATATAAAAAAACACATTGAGCATAACGTCCAAATATACTATGTGAGCATGTCCACGTCTTTCTGTTCTGTTTTCTCTACCATCCTATCAAAATGATAAAGTCATAAATTGGCCCCAAAAAAAATTGTGTTTCGCAGCCGGAGAATCAGATGAAAGTTTTTTTTTTTTAAGCAACATTAACATTCTCTGGAAGTCTCCATCGAAATTACCACCGTGCTTTGCAGTCCTCTCAGCTCGACCATGTTGTATCACGGACTTAAATCTGTTTATCACCACCATAAACACACAGAGCATGATGGGAACTCAGGCAGAATGAACTGTGCAATCCCCACAGGTCCTTCAGGAGATTGCATTCCTTTGAAAAGGATTAAAACAGAGCCTCCAGATGGGGAAATCATTCAAGTCACAGTGCCAGGTAAGAGAGCTCATGCTAAGCAGCCATTAGCTTTGAAATTGTTCACTACTTAAAATATAAACACAGTTGCCAGAGATAAGTTTTTCTAGATTGTTCCTCAAATATTGCAGCTTTTTCATGAGACGTCCTAAAGCAAAACTGTGTCATCAGGTTTTATTATGGAGTACAGTCGTCAATTTGTTGCTGTTGCCTCCTGCAGCTCCACTGTCCAACTTTGCATAATTGCATTTTGCAGAAAGCAAAGATTGTGCACTGTAAATTACATTTATCATATTATTCTGTCCAGTTTGATCCGCGGGTGCAGCTACAGTTGCCTGTGGCACAGCTGGAGTGGGTTCTGCACAAGAGATGCAGGAAAGTGGAAAGGAGGATGTTAGAGTACTCAGACACAACTCACACATGTGGCTGAGGTTAAACATAGATAAAATAAGTCCTGAAACGATTGGTTTAAACATAAATAGAAAATCCTAATATGAGTGCTGTCATGGAAAAATGTAAATATGTAAATTCTTTGTTGTGCATGGACATTTTCAATCTTAATTTCATGCACACATGACTGAAATGCATCTGTGAACTGCACTTGCTGGGGGAAACAATCACAACCAGAACCAGGGCCAAGACCAGGTGTCATGAGTTCAGTTTAAGGGAATGTCCAGGCCACAGGTAATTAACTTCCTCTAATGGAAAGAGTTGAGTGAGATTTGTGATTTCAGACACAGCTTTGCAGTATCTGAGGAAGTTATATCTCTGTCAGTGTCACATTAATACAGGCTTATTTTCCTAAAACTGAGTAGCAACATGTCCAGTCTAAAGCTGATACCAGACTATCACATGAAATATCAAAACAGGAAATATCATAATTTCCTGTTAGTCTCCTTTTATTTATAGTGCAAAAGAGCACAATTTGTGAGAAACTGGTGACTTTAAAAAAAAAAAAAAAAAAAAATGTTGTTTCTCCAGATGCCGGTACAGCTGGGGAGGAGCCCAGTGAGTCTGTGGCTGAGCCTGCGGCTGCCGCAGCGTGTCCACCCACAGCCTCGCCCTCCGCTCCCCCCGCCCCCGCTGCACCTCCAGCGCCCCTTCACCCGCCGGAAAATCACACAGGTAACTTCAGCCGCGTCGGCATCCACCTCCCATTTCGTCTGCCCACCTTGTCACCGCGGCTCCTGGATTGCCAGCTCCACCCACAGCCCCACAGGCGCCATGGTGCTGCCCAGCGCCCGCTGCTGACCCTCCCCACAGTCTGGCTCTTATTAGGGTGCTAAATATTCTGCAGCACGTATGAAACCACCTTTTCTCAGATACTCCCACTCCTCCACAACCAGACTTCCCCTGCCCCAAGTAGACACAACCCCAACCTTTAAAAAAAAAACAACAAAAAACCAAACACACACCCCATCCCAAGTCTGACCCACTGTAGCACCCCCCTCCTCCCCCACCACCACCACCACCAGTCTAACAAATACTAGCTCTCATCTGTGAAAGGCACCATGTATCAGCTGTCAGTCTGACTGAGGGTGGCTCCGACTGGGTCGTTACAGCCTCCGCTCTAATCTCAGCTGTGAGAACTGATGCATCGTGCACATTTCCAGATCTTGAGTTATATCGTCCTTCTAGTCCTGCGTTAGACACAGTGTTAGAAAGACCAAATAATTCCCAGAGTCCTCATTCAGCCTTCATCTAACACAGAACCGTCTGTAGACTGACACAGCTCCCACCGTTAAACCCTCAGCCGCTGTAGAACGATTCCCAAGAACGTTTGAGTCGACTGCAGCCTCTTCTTACACTTCTTCTGCCTCTGTCACCAATTGGGATCGATTTGATCGATTTTAACAATGTTAACAATCAGACACATTCAAATATGGTTTAAAGATAAAAGTTTAAACGCAGAAGGCTTATTTTAGAGATTGAGTGATTAAGTTGAATCCCCTTTTCATATGAGGCCCTTTTTTCAGTGCAGCCTTCATGTTGTAGAGGATGAACAGCCGATTCAATGTGCTCTTGGGTGTCGCATACAATGCTTTCAAAAGGCCTTTTGTTTTATTTTATTTATTTGATTGTGCTTTGTTTTAAGTTTTCTTTTCTTTCACAAAATGACCACTAAAGGAAAGAAAACAAAGGTAAGCACAGTGAATGTCACACTGTTATTTGCTGTTCCAGGTACTAACAAGCTTTTTAGCGCAGCTACAGTGAAACAAAATCAAATCAGGGACTCGTCAACTCTCATTAGCGGATTCATTGGAGGTTACATCATCTCTCAAATACTGATGGTCACAAAGACATGAGCTGTGAATGTCTCGTCTTCATGCAGTCCAAACTTCTCACCAATAAATAAGTACCGTAGTAACTCTCTCGAGTTAACAATCTCCGGTTGGTCCTGGTGATTATGGCTGAAATGAATAACACAATAAACTTTAAAGCAAAAACCGCATCCACAAATATCAAACTGGTGTTTAGCGCAGTCAACTCGTGAACTTCCTCTGTTGTGAATTGCATCATAAAAAAACAACATTGCATTTTTTAAATGTTTTGACAGCTAGTTTTGTTAGTTTTTCAATAAATAACCTTTGTGCGTTATATAATCTGGATGTGATCGTACAGTGCTGGCAGTAATGATGCAACAGAATGAAAAAGAACAAATTTTCTTCTTTTCTTGTAATAATAATTACATACAACAAAACTGACAATTTTTTAATCATAGCAAACCTGTGGAGTCCGACTAACACTTGTGCAGCCACTTGAAGGTGTTTCTCTTGAGCTCAGTTAATGTTGAAAACAATCAGGATGTTGTATCTGTTGTATGAACGTTTGAAAGCAGCTGTCCGTCTGCCCGTCTCATGTTCTTCTCTCATGTCGCAGCTGAAGCTCTGTCTCCTGGTGCGGCCTCCCAGGGCATCAGAAGATCCTCTGAAGGTAGGGTGGAAAATGTATCATCACACTCTGCGGACACAAATGATTTATGAGGGATGGTCTGCTAAATCCAGAGCATGTCGCCCGCTCTGTCACTGTGTGCGGCGCAGTAGCTTGTTGCAGAGGAAGACTTGGAGTTAAATTTATGTGATATAAAAGTACAAAACCTTTGATCCAGACATGCACTGGAAAACATTACTACAGATTCCCCAGCGATAGTTCTGCCTGTATGAGTGTACATATCAATAGATTTTCAGTTTTTTCCAAGATCTTGTATTTGGTAACTGAGACCAAAGAAAATGGGGAAGAAAAAAAAAAACATCAATGAGATCTCCATTTAATTTTACAGCATGTAGGTAAAATGGATGTTTGGGTTTGCCTCAAGAGCATTATTAGTTATTTTTTAGTTCCATCCAACTGAATAATTATTTCCAACTTCCCTTTTTCACCGTTCTCCTCTGTTTAGAGTTGGTTTGATATGGTCCCCAGTGATTAATACACCGCACAGTCAGTTTGTCTTCATCAGGTCAGTGTGGGACAGCGGGCATTTGTCAAAATAAATTTGCTGCAGGGAGAAGTAGCACTATTCAAAGGTGTGAGGGCTCCGGCTAACTGAGCTGACCTTGTGTAATAACTCTCCCCCGCCGTTCTTGGTGTGAATGTTTGGGCTGCTTTTTCCTTTGTTGGGCTTCTGCAGCGGGGAGTCTGGTGGAGGACATTGGTGAAATGATTCTTCAGCTGCGGAGACAAGTGGAGAGCCTCTTTAGCATTAAGTACGGTAAGATACCTGTAGAGGGGGTGGCAGTGGGGAGGGGGGCAGTTAGTCCTAACCAGGTGGGACGTTAAATCAGGCCTGTTCATTTTGGAGTAAAACTCTGATCTGCTCCACGTGTACACAAGTTCAACTTTTAAAGTCTTGTTTAATTATTAATGTTGGAACAGTCAGATTTTTTTTAATAATTTAACACAAAAGAATTTGTTTGCTCAGTGTGGTTTTTATATTAGAGGAGTTTAAGACGAGTTACTGAGCAGGTTTATTGTAGTTTGAATACTGTTTCAACAACATTCATCCACTGAAACAGAGCAAGGATTTCTTTTTTTAATTTTGAAAAGCCAGGATTATCAAAGAGGACAAAAGTGGTGATGGGCCCTGCTTGTCACACCTTAGGTGTTAAATACATATTTTTTTATTTTTACTCATTTAGTAACCTCATTGTTATAAACTCCACAGTAAATGCTGCGATCTGGGAAGCTGCTGACAACATCTAACAAGGCAGACGGTCAGACAGGCTATAAACACGCCAGCCGCTGAGTCAGATTTTTATTGAATTTGAAAGCAAATTTGTTGGTTTGCGTTCAGCAAGAGAGGAACTGTACTGTCGGCCTGTAAAAAGGGACAGGCGCTCATAACCACAATTTCACCGGTCACCTTTGATTTGTCTTTCAAATAACTTTGACTGTCCTGCAGGTTTGCACCTGGAAAGATTGTACTCGAGCTCATTCGGTGAGATGATGTCTCTTCTTCTGTTTCTGCCCTCTCCCTCCACCTCAGCTGAAGCTCTGGGCCTACCTGAACCTGCAAAGGTGCCCTACTCCAAGTTCCAGATGTACCCTGAGGATCTGTACGTCACCGGGCTGCCGGAGGGGATCTCTCTCCGGAGGCCCAACTGTTTCGGCGCAGCCAAACTGCGGAAGATCTTGGCTGTGAGCAGTCAGATCCAGTTTGTTGTCAAAAGGTAAAAGAATTGATGATGGGTAGTGTGTGTGTGTGTGTGTGTGTGTGTGTTTGTATGTATCATTTCATCAAACAAGGTTGTCTCCAGAAGAAGCTGTGTTATGATCTGTCATCAGCAATGGCCCAATCTCCACCTACTTACCCCTCCGCACTTATCTTCCAACTTTCCGAAGCTTCACTGTTTTTATTGTAATAACCTTCTTCCTGTTTTCAGGCCTGAGCTGTTAACTGAGCAAGTAAAACAAGAAATGCCTTCTATCCCCGTGTGTGATTCAGGTGTGTCCATCTTTTACTTTCTGTTTGATATGCACTCGTAATTATTTAAATGCAAGTCAGTGGCAAATAACTGCAAACTGCCTCCTCGAACTTTGCCTTTTTATTGGGGACAGGGGACTTTGTTAAAAGGGGTTGTTTTGTTGAAATTCAGGAACTAATTCATTACAGTTTTGTTTGGGAAGATTGCATCAACAGCACGAACAAAACAACAAAAGTTTATTATTCACTGCCCTGTGCTGTAAATGCCATATTTACCTAAAAGCTCCAGCTGAAAAATCCGAAGCTGCTTTGTGCACCTCGTGGTCATGAATACATAATGATTTGTTCTGTTTTCCCGTCCCATTATTTCGTATACATTAGTCACTTCTAATTTAGATTGTGCAAATTGAGACTGTGACCTGTTTACAAATTGCAGAAGAAGCTCGAGTGTTTTCCTGCATCGCATTGTCTCTGTAATGCCACAGCTGTTTGCACCGGTGTTTTAGAGAATGAGAAAAACGGCGAATTGACTGTATTTGGACTCAAGTCCTCTTCTATGCATGCAGCTTACCTTTAAAAAGTCCACACTGGAGATAAAGTGGTATCTTAGCCGACAGTGAGGAGACTGTATGCAGAGAAATCCACCATCTGGAAGCTCATAATGCAGGTTTAGGATGCTATTAATACTCAACACACAGTTTAAGTTCTCTGACACAAAACTCTGATATTGGGTTATATAAATAAGAAGAGACTCAATTCAAAGTTGACTATTTGCCCTGTCACCTGCATTCTTGAAATTGTGGGTTCAAATCTAGTTCATAATCTATTTTTAAAAGGACTCCTCTAAAGGAAAAAGAAAGTGCTGGCAGAGATTTCCTGCAGCTATTTCTACCTTTTTATTTATGACAAAGCTAAGCTGCCGGAGCCGAGAGCTCTCCGCTTTCTTTGTTGTGCTCAGTAAAACTTGGGAGGCACCAAAAAACAAATGTTTAACCTTTTGAATGTTTTTTTTTTTTTTTTTTTGGTTACAAAGAGCTGGACACCAAGGATGCAGCACCAGCAACAGAGGATACTGCAGCTATATCCAAGAGACCTGGATTCTCAGGTACGTTCAGGTTTCACTTCCAGTCGCCGCTTTGAAGCTCAGATTTGATGCAGTTCGTTGTTTAAACAGGAATCAGGTTTGACATTCATCACCTTCGTTTTAAAAACTAAAGAGAGAGAGCAGAGCAGACCAGACTCTGAGGAAGTGCGTTGTTGAAATGGATGTTTAAAAGATTAAGTCTTCTTCCTGTTTTTCAGAGTGCCTGGAGTCCAAGCTGTCCAGGATCGACCTGGCCAACACGCTGCGAGAGCAGGTCCAGGATCTGTTCAACAGGAAGTATGGGGAGGCATTGGGCATCAAGTACCCCGTCCAAGTGCCTTACAAGAGGATCAAGAACAACCCGGACTCGGTCATCATCGAGGGCCTCCCACCAGGCATCCCCTTCAGGAAGCCCTGCACCTTCGGCTCCCAGAACCTGGAGAGGATCCTGGCGGTCGCTGACAAAATCAGCTTCACCATTACCAGGTGGAAACCACAGTTTCTTATTTCCAGTCTCGCTCAGTAACACTGAAGAGTATTGTGAGACTCACGATAAACTGCACATGATGAGATGGAACCAAACTTAAAAAATGAAAAAAATAAAATAAAATGACTTTATGTTGTTTAGAGAAAACATTAGACATCAAACGACTGTGGTTGGTCATCAAAAGTGAAAACAGATTCACGTATGCAAATTGTTGTTGACTAAATATGAATGTGAGAAGCTGCTCAGCATCAAAACAGGCAAAATCAATGAAAAATGACACATTATATCCTGCAATGTGGAGAAAACCTATAAAAACCAGCTTATATGCTCCAGTTTTAAAAAAATCAACGTCTCATTATTGTTGAAATCATCAGGACTCGTAGCTTCCCGTCAGGATCTCAGGATTTAGCCGGTCCTGTCTGCTCTTTAGTTCAGAGAGAGGACATAGAATTGCTTCATTAATCATAAAAACAGATGAAGAGGCTGCAGGCTATTAAACATCACGACTGGACTCCGTCAAACCTTTTCAACCTCCAACATGACTTTTCTTCTTTGCAGACCTTTTCAAGGACTCATTCCAAAACCAGGTAGGAAGAAGTTCAGTTTCTCCTCAAGTCGTCTAATCCCACAACAGGTAACTGATTTAATTATTTTTTATCAGCACCTCGACGAGTCACTTTACTAAAGAAGGCCTACGCCTCCATCAGTGGTGAGTCGCACAGCATCCTGTTGTTGCTTCATTGGGAACTTTACTTTGGGATTTGCCATTAACCGAGCGCCTTCGCCCGACAGATGAGGACGATATTAACCGCATGGGAGAGAAAGTGGTCCTTCGAGAGCAAGTCAAGGAACTGTTCAACAAGAAATACGGTAAGTGGAGTTTCCTCAGGCTGAATATAAAACAGCTCGTGTTGAGTCTTTAAAGAGCAGAGCCGAGAATCGCCGACATGAACAGATTCATCTGCTCATTATCATTCATTTACAGACAGAAACGTTTCCTTTAGGTTTTATCGGGATCAGCTGTTTTCTCCTCATTTGATTTAATATTTTCTATCATGTAATGACATATTAATCACTTTCATACATTTTTTTCATGTCGCTGCATTGAGAATATTTTTTAATGTTTCCAACTAATTTTTAGTGACATTTTTGTGAATGAATGGTCCTTTTTAAAGTGATTTTAGGTAAATACTATAATGCTATTAGAAGAAATGGACACACTTGTCTTGAAAAACGGGCCGGGAGGTTTGAAGATGTCGTCAGTGAGTCTCATTCATGGAGATTTTCTGTGTCGGAGGGATTTAAACACAATTCAACATCATAATTTAATGACACTGTTTGTGTTCAGCAGGAGCATCAGGACTCTTCTGCATCCAGTTCTCTGCGTGGGATTAATATCTGTTCTTAGCTTCCCTGGATTATTGAAACGAACATTAATGCACCCCAGGCTAAATGTGTGAGAGGAAGTCACTCTGTAAACAAGGAAATCTAAAAATTCCTCGCATCAGATACAAAACGCACGCCTAGTTTTTTCAGCACAGTGATTAGAATAATGGCTTGTATTCAGCTCATTTTTCCTCAGGCACTTCCACTTGTTCCCTCCTGTAGTTAGAAGGAAACTTTCACGTTTTCTACCAAAGTTCAAGTTTGGTTTTGAGCAGCATCCCGTGCCTTTGTTCTGATTTCTGTCTGGTTCTGTGTTCAGGTGAAGCTCTGGGCTTAGACCGCTCCGTCATGGTCCCCTACAAGTTAATCCGCGGCAGTCCGGAGTCTGTAGAAGTTAGTGGCCTTCCAGACGACATCCCCTTCCGAAACCCAAACACCTACGACATTGCGTGCCTGGAGAAAATCCTTCAAGCCGCAGATAAAATAACATTCAACATCAAGAGCCAGCTACAGTGAGTGTGGAGACGCCTAAATATTCAGCAGCCTGCTAGCTGTCACCGCGCTGTACATTTCACTGGGAATTTGGGCTTTTTGCTTCTTCGGTACTTAAGCTCATCACGGTTTATTTATGCGTTGGATTTAAATCCAGCCCCTGAGATGTCAAAGAATAAATCTTCAACAGAAAATGTAAATAATTTGAAATAGTGATCTGCTTTTGACACCGAAGCAGTTAAGCTATGATGAAAGAATGGAGGCAAAGACTTAAGTCATCCAAAATTTAGCCTTTTTTCCCGTCGTTTATTTAGATTGTAGGAAGTGTTGCCTCTCCTGAAATGACTCCGTTTGTTCTCCCTCACAGGCCGTTTGCAGAAATCTGTAGCCAGGCTTGTAACACAGGTAGGTGCTGTTCGATTCCCTCCTGTTTGTGTCAGTAGAGAGCGGCACTTATTCAATAACATGGCCACAATTCAGATAATGCAGAGTTTAATAAATTTGTGATGTCCAAATTTATCCTCCCTCCCTCCCTCCTTCCTTCCTTTCTTCCCTCCCTTCCTCCCTCCCTCCTTCCTTCCTTCCTTCCTTCCCTCCCTTCCCTCCCTCCTCCCTCCTACCCTTCCTTCTCCCTCCCCCTCCCTCCCTTCCTTCCCTTCCCTCCCCCCTCCCTTCCTTCCCTTCCCTCCCCCTCCCTCCATCCTACCCTTTCCTTCTCCCTTCCCTCCTTCCTTCTCTTCCCTCCCTCCCTCCTACCCTTCCTTCTCCCTTCCCTTCCCTCCTTCCTTCTCTTCCTTCCCTCCCCCCCTCCTTCCCTCCCTTTCCCTTCCTCCCCTTCCCTCCCCTTTCCTTCTCTTCCCTCCCCCTCCCTCCTTCCTACCCTTTCCTTCTCCCTTCCCTCCTTCCTTCCCTTCCTCCCCCTCCCTCCCTTCCTTCCCTTCCCTCCCCCTCCCTCCTTCCTACCCTTTCCTTCTCCCTTCCCTTCCCTCCTTCCTTCTCTTCCCTCCCTCCCTCCCTCCTACCCTTCCTTCTCCCTTCCCTCCCTCTTTCCCTTCCTCCCCTTCCCTACCCTTTCCTTCTCTTCCCTCCCTCCCTCCCTCCTACCCTTCCTTCTCCCTTCCCTCCCCCCTCCTTCCCTCCCTCCCTCCTTCCCTCCTTCCCTCCCTCCCTCCTTCCTTCCTCCCCTCCCCTCCCCTTCCTACCTACCTGTGCTGTAGAAGCTTTGTGTTTCCTTCTGGAGACGATGACGATGTTTCCTTTTGTGTCGTCAGTAGGAACGGACGCGTCCACCAATCGACGAAAGCGCAAGAGAGTCCAGGAGAGCAATCGAGTACCTGCCTCCTCTGACCTGGGCTTATCAACCAATCAGATTCCAATGATGGTATGTTGGAAAAGCAAGATGATGATGAAGCAAAAGAAATAACGAAGCAGCGATTTCGATTTGAGGTCATGCGATCTGTGATGTTTCAGATGTTTTGGCTCTGCAACTTCAAGCTAGTTTCAAACTGCAGTTTACCCCAAGAGGCTATAGTTAAAATTTACCAGAAGTCTTAGTTCATTACTTCACGAATAAGAGTTGATTAGAATATCAGGGCTGAATGTGTTATCTTTATAAATCTGCATGTTCCAGAGAGGACACACCTGATGAATGTCTTGTTATGACTTTATTTTTAACAGAGTTGTGAAAATACAAAAGATGTAAAAAGTGCAGATGTATTAATAATGTCATTGCTTCTTGTCTTTAAACTCAAACTTTAAACTCGGTGTCTGAACTCTTTTGCCCTGGAAGGCCAGCACCCTCTAACTGCTGTGAGCTGGAACTTCATCCCTTCCACATGTGACACGTCAAACAGCGTTCCCTGGGCGTGGTGTGTTTGTCTAACACGCCAGCATTGAATTGTAGCTTTTGTAAGCGACTCAGAGACCAACAGATGACGGTGTGGTTTCCTCGGGGATCAGTGATGCATTTCAGGCGGCTCCAGTGGGCAGAAGCACATTTTGATTTACTTCCCTCCCTTCATGGAGGAGCCATTAGCGTCGCAAAGGTTACGGCCATTTATCTGGCACCGCTAGCTCTTTCTGCATTAGATCCAAAAACAGAGCCACAAAAAGCGGACAGTTGAGGGGACGTGAGCTGTGGGAGGCTGGCGGGATGAAAACAGCAAGGCGACACATTTTAGAGGAGGGAGCACCTTGAACAGGTCGCGTCAGGCCATTCTGTTTTATGGCAGCCGCTCAAAGCCGATATTAGAGCTGCTTTTTAGGGAAGGTCAACAACCTCTTTGTGGTAATGAAAGCATTTTGTGCACCATTGTGTCTGACTGTGGTCTGTCCCTCTCTCTCTGCCTGCAGCAGTGGCCCATGTACATGGTGGACTACAGCGGAGTGAACGTGCAGGTTCCTGGAAAAGTCAATTACTGAAGGACAAACCTCGACTACAGCAAAGGGATTGGGGGGGGAAAAAAAAAAAAAAAGAGGAGGGGTTCTGTTCATGAGCCCTCCACGTTCGACACTAACACTTCGTCAGAGTGCTAAAGCTAAACGATCTCTGCAGACTGACTTTAGGGAGCGGACGGTTTGACTCCGGATGCTGTTCAGAATGTATGTGGATCAAAATGTCACAGGGCAAAATGTTGGCTCGTTTCCCGCCTCCTGCCTCCACACGGCGTCGGCAGGACAGCATCAGTTTCTGTTTCCCTCTAAAGCTGATCTTTTTTTTTTATTCTTTCTTTCTTTCCTTTTTCTTTACAGAGCTAAGGACATTACTCAAGTCCTGTTATTTGCCCTTTGCATTTACAACGTATCCATCCGCTGAGTCATCTTTGTCAGATCCAGCATTTGGTTGCAAAGTATTACTGACAAAATAAAAAAAAAGAAAAGAAAAGAAAAAAGGCTCAGATAGCAACCTGGTTCCATAATATTCAGATATTTGTACTTTTTATTTATTATATTTATTGAAATATAACATGGGATAACAGGGATGTAAAATACATTATTCTGTTTTACGGCTCCGTGAGGAACTATCACAACACTAACACAGATGCTACTAGTAACTACAGGTAACCGCTCAAATCAGAACAAACCGCAGCAGCGAAGTGTCTGAATTGGCCAACGGGGCGATCCACAAAGCCATGAGACATTAAAGGACACAAAACGGACACGGACAGTTGGCCGACAGGTGGAACGAGCACCTGCAGCGAAAACAGAAGAAACAGCCTTTTTATGTTTAGCACCACATAAACAATATGTAAGATATCTCATTTAAAGTCAGCCTGAATGTATCATGTAAGGAAAGAATGGTATGTTACTCTGCGATGACTGTCTCTGGACTAACAATATTTAATATGCTGTACCTTAACGCCAATTAGGCCTTTGAAATAAAATGTGTTGCCTTGCACTTTCATTGGTTTGAATTTAGTTTGTGTGAATAAGGGTTGATGAAGTTAAACCGTAAGCACAGACGTGGAAAATCCATCACATCAACACAACGCATCACAATTTTATACAACCCCATTTCCAAAAAAAGTTGGGATGCGCCATAAAATGTCAATAAAGGCAGAATGCAATGATTTGCAATTCTGAAAAACCAACATTTTATTCCCAACAGACCGTTCAAGATTCAAGACGTTATGTGAAAAGCAAAATGCAGCAGTTAAATCACACAATGAAATCCTTACTGTCCGTCCTTCCACACCAGATAAGGATTTAGAGATATTTACAATTGTGCACATTATATTTGTGCAATGAGCAACAGTAAGATAAAATCCAATAAAACAGGAGAAAGACTGCAGGGACATAACATGTCACATCAACAACACACCAGATGGACATTTCCTGGAAAATATCAGCTCATTTTGAATTCGATGGCAGCAGCACATCTCCAAAAAGTTGGAACAGAGGCAACAAAAGGCTGGAAACATAATTGGCACAAATCAAAAACAGCTGGAGGAGCGTTTGACAACTAATTAGGTTAATTGGCAGCAGCTCAGGAACAACACGGGGCATTAGAGTGACATGTCACCCGTCTACGGCAGACTAAGTCTGAAAATTAAGGAAGCATTTCAGGAAAAGTGTTCCTCAACATAAAATTGCAAAAACTTTGAAGATCCCACCATCTTCAGTGCATGATATGTAAAGATTCAGAGAATCAGGAGGAAACCGGATACTTGTGGTCGCTGCATGAACACAGTTGGCCGTGCAGTCTTCTCCAGAGTGGAAAACTGTTCTGTGCTCGGATGAAAAACTAAAAAAAACTATTTTAGATGAAGATTAATTTCAACAGCAAGAGTGACTGAAGAGTGAAAGAAATAATGTTGGATGAAGACTGTTCAGGAAAACTGATCTAATTGGTGTTAACAGAAAACAAAGAGCGGATTTCTGTTTCACCCTGAAATGAAAAAAATCTACGAGGGAAAGTCAGTACGCACAAAAGACACACAAGTTGTTTTGTGTATTAAACGTAATTACTGAACAAACTAATAACAAAGATCATGTGTTTAGTTTTTTTCTTTTACAAGTGAAAATTTGGTTTATTTGTCTAATAAGAGTCTCAAAGTGTTTAAACTGTCACACTTAGTTAGATTGGCTCCCTTCAGTAAAAAAAAAAGGATTAAAAAGGTTTATTTGTCCTCATATTTGGGTTCAAGAGGAAATAAAGACAGAAGCTGGCTGATCTTTAGGAAGGTTATTGTCTCATTAACCAACAGCTGGTCCAGATCATCAGAGCGGAGGACTGATGGAGCTAATTAAGGCGTTTTTCTGAGAAATCAAACAGTTACACTAATCCACAACATATTTTACCTAAAGTGATTCTTCCCCGTGCTGCGTTACATCAGTTCTCCCATAATTCCCTTCTGTGATTGCCCTAACAGTCCCATGTCCCTCTCTGGGACTCTGGACGTGAGCAGGTGTGTCTCCGATGTGCGATGCCCGAGGCAGCAGGTGTGATGATCGCACAACAGCTACACAACAGCAACACGGTCCACATTTCAAGGTTCATGAGCATCATGGAAATAATTAATGACCCGCATCAACATGACTGAAGGTTTTTTTTTTTTTTTTAAATCTTCA
Source organism: Echeneis naucrates (assembly GCF_900963305.1). Lineage (NCBI taxonomy): Eukaryota > Metazoa > Chordata > Actinopteri > Carangiformes > Echeneidae > Echeneis > Echeneis naucrates. The sequence continues at coordinate 2,889,130 of NC_042524.1, read as the reverse complement.
GGAAACAAACTCAGAGTCAGAATTAGATTTTGAACTTATTTCTTTATTGCAGACTTTTTTTTTCCTTTTTTTTTTTTTTTAAGTTTTGCTTGTATACATGTCAAAACTCAGTGGAGTGAGCGTACTGCAGTACGGTGAGCAGGATGTGAATACAGGAGGTGAGTTTTGCAGCCGCCGTGGCTCCTCGTGTCTCCTTTCATCAAGACGACTTCGATGCTCTTGATTGTCACACTGTAAAATTTCCTTCTTTTTTTTTTTTTTTTTTTTTTTATCTTGGTGATCCATCCCATCAGTTTGAGGTCATCAAGTTATATCCCTTCTAACATATATGGCAACATTAACTCACAAACTAGGGGACAGAAACGAGGCCTGCAGGACGTCCACAGTGACGCACGTTCAAGAACATGTTGGAAGCAACAACAAAAAAAAAAACCAAAACAAAACCCAAACACCTAACGTGAGTGCATCAGATCAGCTTCAGGGAATAAAATATGACATCTGATGGTCAACTGCTAAAAAATATACAACTTTATCCTCCCTAACTGGCATTTGTGGACACAAACTGTTTTTTTGTTTTTTTAAACATCTCGTTTCATTCACGTTTTGTTTTTTTTTTTTTTATTATTTTATTTACAACAGTTAAGTATTGCCCCCTTCTCATCAAATAGTATATACTCACTTTGCTACTAAAGTTTCAGTGTGTTGTTGTGCTAAACACAAATGTTTTCTGCAGGAACACTTAAAATTGCATAACTTCCCAATTCTGAAGCAAGCGTACTGCCCCTTAGCGGGAAATCACACACCTCCGATAAATGCACTGTCAGAACTAAAGTGCTTCATGAGATTTTTATCCCCAGTGCGAGCTGCCATTCTCATGGCAGCCGGACGAGGAGATACAGATGAGGCTTTACGGAGAAAACAAAAGAAATAAACAAGACGACAACAAAAACAGTCTCCAGCTTGTGGAGGTTTGATAGAAGAGGCTCAGAGTCAGAGGAGGCCTGTTTTTCTCAGAGTTCGGTCTCCTGGAGTGAGTGATGAGAGGGAATCAAGTGGTGCATTAACTCTGCTCAGCCGGCGCTGCACTGCGACCCTTCAAGCTTCAAGACTCCAACTCCCCTCCCCCCTCCCCTCGGCTCGCTATGAGATCTGGACAGACGCTGGCTTGGACTAATAAACAAACAGGGGTGAAAGTTGGCTCCACCTGGCCTGGAGGCGGATTTTGAAGGATTTACTCAGTGATCAGCAGTGCGTGGTAGTGCGTGAGGCCGGGGGGCTGAGATCTAGCTGCTGCTGCTGCAGCCGCCGCCCGGAGGTTTGAGGCAGTCTTCTGTGACCCCCTGAGAGGCCAGCTCAGAGAGAACATTGTCCAGGTAGTTGGGGTCGGGGTAGCCGTGGCCTGACAAGTTGGACATCATCTCGGTTTTGTGGTGGATGCCGTTCCACACCACCGTGTCGGGCTCGCCGGTGGTGCTGGACGTACCCACGGTGAAGATGAGGCGGCGCATCCACGCCACCTTCAGCAGCTCCAGCACCTTTTCAACGGAGACACAAGCAGAGAAGGTGAAGCGGGTTCAACTTTGAATATCAGTTAAATCATAGTGGACAAAAGATTGATCGACTCGGTTAGAAAAAAAGATTCTCTGCATGTTAATCTGAAGTTGGTTTAAACTTGTTGAGCAACAGACGGACTGTTTTACTGAAGACGACGCTGTGTCTGAAAAAAAAATGGCAGCTGGTCTGAAAACTGCAGAGTCACAGCTCTGCCCTCTATAAACTCTCACAGCGACAGTGTGGTATATTTGGTTCTTCTTCAGCTGTGTATTTCTTCCTCTTCAGGGCTTCAGTGTTTCCAAAAGTCTCACTTTTCCATCAGAATTAGCAGGTACCTGAAGTACACACGCACAGACGCAGCAGAATGCAGTGACTTACACGGCAGCCACCGCCGTCACGTAGACTGATAAAACGTCTCATCTCCGGATTGTGGCTCCTGTAAAAGTGTCAGAGCCTCCGTGTGAGACACTTCCATCAGTTAATGTGAGTTTTTAAAACTTATTTTGTGGCTCCAGCTCAGTCCATCAGTGTGTGTTTCTACTTAAACAGCGCCGTGCTGGATGGGTGACAGTGTTTGCTTTCAGTGTTTGCGCTCTGACTCGCTCTGGCGTTGGGTTTCCATTAATGCCGATCTGAGCCAGAGCTGATAAATAGCCGCGTCTCCTGCAGAGTCATCTGACTTGTGAATGCAGATTGTGGCCTTTTCCGTTGCTGACAAAAAGCCAGATGTTCGTCGGTGATAACGGGTTCTGTTTCGGGCCGCCCAGATGATGTTCTGGTGTTTTCAAATTGAAATAGCCTCGAAAAGTGAAGGCCGCAGGTTAAAATGCTCCAAAAGTGACACATTTTAAGGCGAAAACTTCTCATTGTGTATTCAGTCTCTGCTGTCAGTGGGACGTGTGGATCGACGGGAGCTGCCATTAAAGGAGACGCCGATCTAACAGCCGATAAAAGCAAACAATTCAACGAAAATGGGATGAAGTTGTTAATCAGGAGCCACATGCTGACTTCTTCTTGCTTAAGCTCTGTTCTGATTTGAACCAGCGAATGGCTCCTGCCCTTCCATGAACCCGCTGTGGGACCAGCTGGGGTTTTCTCATGGTTCCAAACCAGCGCCACGTGGGAAGCATCACATCATGAAGTCTGAGGCGCAGCACAGAGAAACTACAACTGGAATAATTTAATCCAATTTTCCATCAGTGAATTACATCAGAGATTATTTATAAAAGATGAAGTGTACAGCTGCGCCTACCAGCAAGAGGGAAATGAGCTACTAATGCACCGTAGAAACAATGCAGCTTCATAATGAGCACGAAATGTTAATCAGAGCGGCACACTTAGACCCTGATGGAGCATTTATAAGGATCTTTGCACCTGATGTGTCCCTTTGGATCAACTTTGGCTCTCTGTTGATGTTGTGACTGAACTCACTGATGGTTATCACCTTTGGTAAAAACAGAGGGAGCCCTTCTGTGCTGCACCACACACAGATGAAACGCCGTGGCCTCAGATATTCGTAAAAGAGCGATGGCCTGAGTCTGTTATTACAGTGGCTGTAATGCACTTTTTTTTTTTTTTTTTTTTTTACCTTCCTGCCCTTGTCGTTGTCGGGGAGGAAGCAGAAGCGAGGGAAGCCTCGGCAGGTGTATGGCTGTCCTGGGTTGGGATGCTCCGGGCCCTGCAGGAGGAGGAGGGCAAAAAGTGACTGATGAAAGTTATAACATTTAATACACCAGCTCAGCTGGAATCACAAAATAATCCGATCCATTTTGCTTTCCCGGGTTGTTCACAGCTCGATACAAACCAGGTTGAAGTTCTTGTAACTCCAGATTAGCAGTACATACAGCTCTCCTCAGTCATCATTACAGCAGGAGTGGAGAAGAAACTAAGGTTTCCCCACAAAGAAGGTAATAAACGCAGCTCATCACGGTGAAGCCTGAACAATGAGTCAGAGGAGAGCCTGAACAACAAACCTGCTGTAAAAACATGTCTGTAAATCTCTGGGTATCACGGAACAAGCCTCAGCCCACACCGCAGTTTGTTTGGCTTAAAACAGCCGCACACATTATGTGTTGTACTTTATTCCTGATGCATGTTTACACAAACAGACACACAACACTTACAGACCAGATACTAGAAGTCCGTAGTTTATAGCCTCACACTTGAATATTTCCGCTCAGCCTGATTCGTTCGCCCGGCTTGTCTTTCAGCTACATCCTCGTCAGGCAGGCTCATTCACCATTTCAATGACTCTCGCTCGCTTTTTACTCACTGACACTGCTGATTCTTGGCAGCTTGATAAATTATTTGGTACCCGCTCCATTTCTGCAGTCAGGACTTCTGAAAGTGCTTTTGACTTCTTCCACAAGTGTTGAATTTATTTCTTCTGTGGCAGTAAGACATTTAACACCAGCCCTGAATAAGCCAAGTTCAGACCTTCCACTGCTAACCAAACACCACAAGCACAGCTGTTAATGGAGAAACTCGCTCACCTAATCCAATAACCCACAATGCAAGTCTCCTCTGGACCTGTGGCACATTGGTAGAATACCTTTTTTCCTCTGCTAAAGCTTCAAATGAGGCATAGATGTGTAGATATTTTAGATCCGAAACACGTGGTGAGAATAATGAGTTTCTGGCCCAGGCCAGTTCCATCCCCTAGGGGCCAGTATTTGAGAGCTCAGTGTGTATTTTAAGGCCCAGTGCGCAGATGTACCTGTATGCCAGGAGGTATGCTGTAGATAATCTGGATGGTGCCACAGTCTGGGTGGCCAGGCAGTGACTGGGCGATGCTGTAAATTTCCATCTTGCCTTTGGGCTGCGTGCCGGTCTTCTCTCCGTAGATTGTCTTACACGAGGGGCACTGCAGGCTGCCGTCCTAAACGCCAAACACACCCAGAGAGCTTCTTAAACACCACGAATCAATACAAACCAAATAAATATGATCAAATACACATTGATCCACTGATGAGACTTTTATTCCCTCTGTTGCCAAACTGCTGCACTTTGGCTGGATGTTGGTACAATATGTATGGAAAACGGTAGTAAAGTTATTTTACACTCAACCTTAAATAAATCTTAGAATAAATGGCGAAGAGAATATTCCAGGAGGGGGAAAAAAATACGAGCTGCATCTTAAAAAGGACCATTTCAATATTTTATGTCAGCCAATAGCTTCACAGATGCAGCTCAATCTTGTCATTTGACTGTCAGCAAGAAAAACCGATGCCTTCTCAGAAATGACCGTCAAACTTAACACCATCCATCTCTGAACTTTGCCACATCAATGCTACAGAAGCGAGGCAGACTTCAGACCAATCCATAGTAACACGCTGCAAACAATTTGTCCGGTAGGTTAAGTACCTTTGTTCCGTTGTTGTACATGGCCAGCATGCAGAGCATGTGCAGGGTGTGTCCACACTTGATGAATTTCCCCACAGTGCCTGGCGGGATGGTCTGGCTCCCCTCCTCTGTGGACGGTGTCTCGTACCCGGATGGATTGGATAGCTGATCCATGCAGATGATACAGTCCTGATGGGGACACGTCAGTCGATAGATAAATAACTATCATTCTTCTATTTTTGGGCCCATAACAGCTTGAAGGCGAATGAACAAGCCAATAAAATCCGATGCTGAAATTTATGCCTCACATGACGTGAAACTCTGGCCAATTAATGATTTGATAACAAATCAACCGTCTGTGACCAGGACACTGAAACATTTACCTCATCTGGCACTCCAGCCACCACTTCCATGTAGCGCTGAATCACCTCCTCAGGTCTCTGAGCGGAGGCTGGAAGGAGGACAAAGCAGAGGTGGGGAAAGAGAAGAAGAGAAAAAAAAAAAAAAAGATGGAGATTGAGCTGAGAGACGTCGTAAAGAAAAGTCCTACCACCTGCCATGGATTAAAAAAAAAAAAAAAAGAGTGACTGGAGAGATGAGATGATTTCCTTCACAACAACAACGGAGTAAATCACATCTTCACATTTCCACATAAACATATTTCTACTGCTGGAAATGCTTCCATAAAATATTCTAACAGAAGAAGATAGTGTCGAGCCACAGAGAGCAAACACACAATGACAGAGTGAGCCGCTCAGTGTTGATGAATAATGGCCGCCAGCAGCTGAACGGATGGATTCAGACACTTTCTCTCACATACACATGTACATGTGAGTGTCAAGTCTGTTCAGGGAACAATATTCTGAGACTTAACTACACATGCATCTTCAAATGTCTTCATATTTGGCTGGATTATTATGCAAAAAAAAGAAAGCTCAGTTTATCATTGAGATATATTTAGAAATGTTTGGAAGCTCACCATTTTCTCCCAGCTGAGAGACATACAGCGTAAATATTTATAGAATTATTTTAACCAATCCACCTCCAGACATGTTTCATGCCTCACATGTTCCCTTTCAATTTCAAATACAGGTATTAAGATTAGGACTCTGCAGACTGTGAGAGTGGAGGAAGTGTCGACAATGATGAAAGAAAAAAAAAAAATAGCGGGGCATTAAAACAGAGGGAGCAATAAAATGAAGCTCATTATACAGATGAGCAACAAAGCATGGAAGACAATTTAAATGAGCTGAGCTGTATCAAAACAAACACTGCAATCATTTTTTTGTTTTGTTTGTTGACGGCCAACAAACGGTATTCATTTATTTATCATGAAACCCCTTCAATGCACACAGTCTGACAGCCAGCATAATGCACAGTTTGTGTATAAACTGGCTGCTACTACTAATTATTTTCAAATAAATCAGCCAGATGTTTATTTTCTTGATTTATCAATTAATTATTAACAGCAAAGTGTTTCTTAAATCACATTTCTACAATCAAAGATGTGACCAAATGTTGAACCAAATTTAGTGTAATATCCAAAAAGAAATAAAACAAAGGAGTCCATTATAAATGGCAATTAATTTTCTGTTGACTGACAAATAGATGAATGGACTAATGACGGCAGCAGTGGCTGATGGGATAATGTGACAGCATGACTAGCTGCAGGTGAGTGATGCGTCCTGCAGCCGAAGTGTGTGATCGATCACACAATGATCTGTTGATGTACAGAGGGGCGACAAATCAGAGTTAAACTCAACATGGTGTGTGTTTTTATTATTGGACTGTTCTACCCTGAGCCAGAGGAACAGCTTCAGTGCTTCTTGGCGTCCTAGTCAGAAAAAAAGGGGAGCCTCTCGTTTATTTCTTCATCTGACACCCATCTGTACATACTGCCGACATGTGTTTAAAGGGTTTGCCTAAACATACTAATGCTAGACTTGCACAGCTTCGGGCAGTGTTTGCACTATTCCACATTTTTCAGACTCCCAGCGCCACTTTCTGTCATGACAGCTAGGCAGGCGCCAACCAAACAACTAGGGAGGTGCAAATTATTATGGTAGGTAAGAAGCAGAAGTTGAAATGAAACAGAAATGAGCAGCAGAGACATCAGAGTTGGCGACTGGAAAACCTCATCCTCTTATTTTATATCTGCACAAAGGGTGGTTGCAGCAGCATTTTTTTTTTTTTTTTGGAGTCGTGTCAACATGCCCTGTGAGGACTCAAAGACAAATGAAAATGAGTTGACGCATGATGAAATGTTCCTCAAGCCTGTGGTGATGAGAAGTGGACCAAAGAAGAAAGATGAAGGAAATAAAAAGGTAGAGGAAGGGCAGGTGGCGTGGTAGCTACCTCTCCTGTGCTGCCTCTTTGCTCTCCTAACTGAACTGCTGCTGCTGCTGCTGCTGCTGTGGGGCTTGCTGGGCCTGCTGGCTGGGGGGAGGAGAGGAGGAGGAAGAGAGAAAGGAGCAGGATGCTGCTGCTGCTGTTGCTGCTGCTGCTGCTGAGGGAGGGGGGCATTGGTGAAGTGCACGCCGAGTCCCACTGCTGACATCAAAATGGAGGCCATGCCTGGAGCGGGGTAGGGTCAGGTGGGTGGGGTTGAGTCGAGGCAGGACGGGGCAGGGCAGGGCAGAGTGGGGCAGGTGAGAGCAAGTGGAGAGATGCAGGAATAGAAAGGAACAAATCAAAGGTATGACAAATGTAGCAGCAGCTGATGCTTCCACTGCGACCCTCATTTGTACACACAGACACAAAACACTGGAGTCAGACAGCAGTTAAAGCCACACCGGTCTTAGTTAACTCTTGGCTCTGGTGTTTCTGTCACCTATGAGGTGCCTGTTAAAGCTGATTCTACTGACAGAGCACCAAAGACCGGGTGGGCCGGCTGTCTGGAAAAAGGTTCACTGTAAACTGATGACACCCAGAAACAGACTCAGTCGATCAGGGAACTGTGTGAAATGGTTTACATGCAGATCTCAGATTAGAGGCGATGCAGAAATTTAAAGTAACAGTATGTAGATTCTGAAAACAATGACTGATTATGAACAAACACATTGATACACATCATTTGGTTTCATATGACCAGCAGCTTATGGTGATATCAGACACTAGACAGATGTTTCTGTACAACCTTTACGATGTTATGACTGGTTTTACCGCCCACCTATGAAAATTACAACGTTCCCAGAGAAACAGCTACATTTTCCTGTTGGTAAACAGAAAAGGCTTTCATGAATGCTGGACTGTAATTTGGCTCTGTTTCCAATCACTTGGTCAAACCCTGACCAATCATATAAAAAGGGTCATGACAACGAACACTGAGCCTTCGAAGAGCAGCACACAGACGATTGTGTGTTTCCAACAACAATGGAGGCTGCAGTTTTATTTTTCGTGTTCCACTGAATAAACTAAGTGAATAAAACATAACAGTGATTACTGGTAATGTTCATTATTGACCAATGAGCATTATGCACAATAACACTAACTTGCATGCCTGTCAATTTTACTCTCTGTGTTTAGCTGACGGCTCAGTGCACACATCCTCCAGTCTCTTGGTATCAACTTCGAACCATTTACTCAGAACATAAATCTCTCACTCTTGAATACGTCTATTAATTTTGCTGTCTTAAAAAAAGTTGTCCATCATCCAGAACTAATAAAATATGATGCTAAAACAATTAAAATCCCCAGATATCCATGTTTACTCAGCGAGCACTTCATTAGGAATGCCGTATTAACAGCAGGTAGTCCCCTTCTCTCATAAATGGTTTTGGTTCTTCGTATCTTATGAGTCCAAAAGATGTTTGAAACTTTCCGCTGAGACTCCGCTCCACATTTCCGCAATTGCGTCGCATCATTTATGTAGATTTGGCATTTGTTATTCTACTGGATCCAGATCTGAAGTTCATGAAACCACTTTACTCTGAAGAAGTTGCGCATTAGCCAGCTGTGTGCAGAAGGCGGTGAACTGTGGCCGTAAAGGGATGAACATGGTCAACAACAATACTCAGACAGGCTGTCGCATTCAAACTATGATTAACTGATATCAAGGAAACAATCAGGCACCGTTACACACCTCCACCTGCAGGCTAGACTGTTGACACAAAACACGTTGGGTCCATTCATTGATGCCATCGATGTAATTTGACAAGTTTATTTATAGAAATTTCCTTTTAAATACAACTTAGATGAAAACTCTCATCAAAGAATCTTAAAGTAAGTTCAAGGTGAGGATTAAGTCATTGTGTCGGTGCTAAATTATAAGCAGCCGTTCTCTTGCAACACTGCAGCACAGTCGGCCTCCTCCTCCTCATGACAACAAGAGCCGCAGGAGGAGAAGACAACCCGCTGTCTCGTTATGACCATCGTGAGAAATTAACATCACAAACGCATCTTTAGAGCAGCATTCAACCTATGTGAGCGTTACAAATTCTCTGAACCAACAGATTGTAACCGACAGACTTCATGTGATTATTTTATATTAGTCGTGTGAGGAGTCCAGCCCTCTCCTATTATTTTTCTTAGACCTGAGCCATCGATCAAAAGCCAGGGTGGGTGGAGCTGTGGGACAACAACTGTCTTTCACAATGAAGAATGAATACGGAAGTCAATCATCCTTTGCATCCAGGGCCCAGCAATTTATACAACAAGTGGAAACCTGTGTCGGTTCTCAATAAAAAGACAGGGCTGTGTGGGGGCTGCTTTCACATACACGGAGCCAACAAAATGCATTATGTTTGTTCTTTCTGAATGAAAGCCTCTATGATGGGCTCAACAATAAAAAGACATAATTTCCTTTTCAAGCTGTGTTTATTTTCTGTTTTGTTTTTTTAAACTACCTCCTTCGTGTTGCACCTAAACAGACTGACACCCACAAGATACATAAACCGCTAATGTTACACTGAATAAAACCTGTGAGCAACTCAAAATATGTGATACAGGACAGGCTGAGAAGAGGTAACAGTGAAGATGGATGGTTAGTGGCCCTTTTACCTGCCAGGGCAGAGCTCACGCTGGTGGATCCGTTCAGCTGCACTGAGATGGAGGGAACGCTGCAGGACAGGAAACAAGGTCAGAAACGGTCAGTCGGAAAAAAAAAATAATAATAAAAAAGAAATCAGCCACAAAGAACCAGACAGACAGAAAAAAATAAATAAACATGATCCGAGCCACTTAAGAGTCCGGTCTACTTCACAGAATTACACCGTGGAAGTACAATGACATTAGGAAATGGCTTTGGCACCAGATCAGGACAAGAAAATAAAATCTGCTCCTCCACTACCTGCAGAGACTGACTTAAGTTTACTGAAGTATCCAAAAACACTGGCCTTCAGACTGTCCTCTAAAGCTCTGTGAGATTCTGAGCTTGATTAACATTGAGCGCACGTGCAACTATGGAGTGAGATTCAATAGCCAATACTGTATATGGACAGATATGCACCCAACACTTGTTTACTGTGGAAAGAGAAGAACAACACTAGTGAGGAAAGATGAGACGCAAAAATGAATCCAGACCTGCAGTTATCACCTTTAACAATCACTTTATAGATAATGACAAAATCAAAATCCTGTGAGATATCTTTTAGTTGTCTGAATAGGTTATTACATTAATGTAAAACAGAGAAAGGAGCAAATTCTCCCTACGTGGATGCTGAGTCAGGCAGAGATTTGGTATTTTTTTATATTGTTATATGGAATTTTATCAGTTTTCGGTTACACCACTCATTAATCATTCACTGAGTCTTACAGCACGAATCCTCATTATCTTTACTAACTATACAAAATGACACAAAAAAAAGAAATCACATTGACCATAAAAACCCTTGTATGGATATTTTGCCCTCACCGCTCAGCTGGCTCATTACCTAAAGAAGAGGACATGGAAACATAATAGGAGGAAATCTGTCACTGATAAAAATGAGGGCCTCTTGACATCAGTTAACCTGTTGTCCAGGAAGTTGGGGGAAGCATATGTGGTATCTTAATGTTCTATATGGGCTACAAGAGTAGTATTACAAAGCCATGTATGCAGTGAGAACACTGGCCATTGCAAAAATACCATTTTAATGAAAAATTGAATCTTTCATTTAAGAAAGCATTCAGTGGATTGAGCATCCTGGGCAGCAATTACAGCTGCAGGCTTTACACAAATGGACTCAGACAGTTTACCCCATTCTTCCTGAAGGATCCTCTCAAACGCTGTCGGATTGGAAGGAAAGTGTCTTCAGGTATCTCCAAAGATGTTCAATAGGTTTTAATTCATTGCTCAAGGACACTTATAGTCTTGGTCCTGCAGAAACGGCTAAATTTTACGCCTCATGCTGAAGGCTGCATTGTCACAGCAGGTCTCAGTGCCAGCAGGCTTTCTTCATGGACTTAAATGTATTTGGCTGCTTTCATCCTTCCCTCCGTTCTGACTAGTCTAACTGTCCCAGTAGATATGAAGTCCCCCCATGGTGCAACACAGGCACCACGTTATCCAGGTGATGTGCAGGAGCTGGTGTTTGTGCATCTGACCACAGAGTTCAACTTTCATTTCATCAGACTAGCAAATCTTTTTCCTCATGCTCTCAGAGACCTTTAAATGTTGTTTGGCAAACTCAATACAAGCTGTCATATAGCTATTACTCAGAGTGGCTCCTGTCTAGCTGCTCAAACATAAAAGACAGACTGATAGTGTGCTGCTGATATGGCCATTCTGCCAGCTGGTTCTTACAGCTTCATCCTTTTCACAATGGAAGCTCCAGTGTAAACGCTTTAGCTCCTTGTCCTGATCTAAGGTCTAAAGTGAGCCCCTTTGACTTCACAGGCTGGTTTTATTTCTTACATGCAGCAAGTTAGATGTTATATACAACTGTGCCTTTCTAAAATATGACCAATACTGGTTTGCTGTTGGAGAACACCTCTGACCAGGTTCTCAATAGTGATGTAAGTGAGACATCACTTCTTGTTTTTTTTTTTTTTTTAATCTATTTGCAAAACATGTTTGGGCAAAAGATTTGAGCTCGGTTTACAGTGAAACTTTTTCCAGCTCTATTAAGATGTGTGTGCAGTCAGAGCAAAAATGGGTCCATAGCACAGTTCAGCGTATATACTAGACAGAGAACATCTAGCATTTTACAGTGCTTAGTTTCCAGGCTGACTGAAACTTAATGTGGAAGAAAATTAGGGGCCAGATAAACTATAACTGAGCTGCCTATTTATAACACCACATTGGTAGGCAAACCCTGTCTTTGAAGTAGTTATCTCCTGACAGCATAGGAAATGAGAAGAATAAAGGATGGATTCACAATATGAGCCAAAACACACATACCACTGCAGGGGTGCACCCACAGATCAGTGTTCATCATTCCTGTTTTACAGGATAGGTCAAAATGGCAACAGACAGGCAAGACAAAGAGGAAGTGGAGGGAAGGGTGGGCAGCAGGCCATGTCATGCATTATCATCCCCAGAGAAACGAGGCTACTCTAACCTGTCTGTGTTAAACTGCAAGCCACACAGATGCTAGATACCAACCTTAAGCTATTTGCACTGGTAGAGCTGTTCAGAAGTGGTGCAGAAAGTTGACTTCCAGAAGGTGGAGGTGGCCAGGCGCTGCCCCAAGACATCCCCCCAACGGAGAGGGGTCTCCTCGGGTATGGCGAGTAGACAGATGTCGGGTGTGCCGCTGCAGCCCTCCCAGTTCCTTGCAGACTGGGACGGTTCAGACTCCCCGACGAAAAGGAATGCCGTGAACGGCTGGGCATGGGTCCTGTGCTGCTGTGACTCAAACACTGCTGGCAGGAGCACGCCGGGCCTGAGGGGATAGCTGGGGGGCCTGAGGAGGCCAGCGGGTATGGGAGGTTACACTGGCGCCGCACCTGACGCCTGAACCCAGTGGCCTTGTTAACTTGAGCCAGGGAAGTGAGATCCACAATGTAATTATATCCATGAGGGCCCAAATCTGCAGTGCCTTGACGGGCCTGGTAACTGTGCTCCAAAAGAATAGAGGTTCTTGTCTCATATGGAGTCCACCCTCCTTCGTCATTGGCCCATTCCCAGTAGACACCACTGCCAAGACCTGAGGACTGGGCGAAGAGGGACCGACGCACAGACCGTGTCTTTCCTAAAAAACACAAAGTTGATTTTCAGTGAATACACCCAACTATAAATACACCATGAGGTATAAACCCACATATATTAACATAACCAAAGATTGGGGTTATAACAGAGGCAAGTGCCCAGCTCTCACAGATGAGAGCCCCAATGTGTAGATGTCAGCAGACTAAATCCTATATAATCCTGATCTTAATGCAAACTCATTCCTCATGGCAGCCACTGGAGTCACTTGGCTGGTGCTGCAGCTGCTGCATGATTTATTTCCCAGCATTGTCTGGAGCAGCACTGAAACTGCTACACCTTTGTTATTAATCATTTACAAAGCTCTTCTCACACTAATTAGCTCCAATCATCCGAGCTCATAAAGGTGCTAAACGTAATGCTTGTGTTTAAGAGAGGGAGAGGGGGTCAACCCAACAGGACAGGTGAAACACAGAGGATAAATTACAGTCGTATCTCTTCTCAGCTCCATCCTGTTCTTGTATATCTTTTCTGGCAGCTATGTAAACATTTAGCAAAACAACAGCGGCTAAGCTAATGCTAAGCGGCTAACGGGGCCTGGAGTGTTCAGAAGATTTCAAAATGATAAATAAAATAACCCCCCCCCCAAAAAAAAAAACATTATAAATTAGCATCAATCTGAGCTTTTTGTTTTGGACTCACCTGTGTCCTGTCGAAACTGTTTCAAGCTCGGTATGTCGATGAGGTAGGGCGACAGGCTCGGGTCGGATTGTCCGAGGCAGATGCTCGTCGAGCCGTGAGCCGCTCCTCCTCTCGGGCCCCGCGGCGACAGACACCGCTCGATGTAGGCGCTGACTTGGCCGCTGTAGGGCCGCCAGTAGCCCAGGTCGTCCTGCCATTCCCACACCGCTATCATGGGCTGAGACTGCCCGACGGACCCGGAAGGCGTAGCCGACACGGAGGGCCCGTTCCTGGAGCCGTTCACCCGGGCACAGGAGCCAGACACAATCGCCATATTCACCCCCTTAGCTAGCTGGCTAGCTAGCTGGAAGCTAACAACGGCTCGTTCTGGTTAGCTTGGCGACCGTTAGCTTGTGGCTAACGACGAGGAGAAAAAAGAGAGAGGTGGAGGTACGTCGTGGTGGTGGTGTTGGTGGGGGGGGGGGGGTCCCGGCTAGCTCGGCTCGGTGAAACACTGCATGATGAGCCCGTTAACACGTTTTTGAGGACGCTGGAAGATAAAGGTGAGACGGCGGGGGGCTCGGTGAGACGTTTGGGTGCATGTTGACAAAGCTGATGCGTTCACGGTACTCAGCAGCGCGCAGATAACGTGAGCTTTGTGACATCCTCTGCTGCTGCCTTCAGGGACCGTGGGATTTATCAGCTCCACCTGGAATTCATCCCCGGGGAGAAAGGGGGTGCAAACAAAAGACGGGGAGCATCTGATGAATAAATCAATACTTTCGTAGATTATGTTAGTTTTTTGAGACAGCAATGAGACAGCAATTCTTGTTTGTTTGGAGTTTTTTTTTATTAATATGCAAAAATTACCGAAAACGTGGGGAAAAATGGAAATAAACAATTAAATCTAAAATACTAATTTAAAAGGAAAGTAGTTAGCAGTTCTCTCTTTGAAACACGTTTTCTATGTTGTAAAAAAGCAAAAATAATCAAGGCAGGGAAAACTGGGATAGTTTGGAGTGAATTAACCAACAGTGGGCTGAAACTGTTCCCTTACATTATTATGGGAATGTGAATTATACGATAGCGAGGTGCCTTTGATTGACTTTCGTCTGTCTGCTGAAAAAAAAAATGTAGGTGAAATAATTAAAAAACCAGATTAACTAATTCATTTACCATTGCTTTTCGCAGATAAAATCTTGAGTGCACAGCCTTCCTCACATCAAAATCAGCAGCATACAAGGTGCACCTGAAGGTCGCATATTTCTTCTTCTGCAACAAACTTCTCCATTGTCCACACTCCTCTTCTTCCTCTGCTCCTTTCTTCGAGGCAAATTAGATTCTCCTCAACGGCGTTGCTGCCATCAACTGGGAATAAATAGGCATAGCACAAATAACAGTCCATGCGTTGTATATGATCAATGTAAGAAGGATTACAGAAGAACGTGCAAGGTGTACGTTTGCACCTGTATCAGTCTTTCCTAGTCTGATATTATTGTGTGTATTTGATCAGTGAGTACAGTCAACAGTTATTCCTTACAAAAGACAAAGTCTGTGATCTAATATATTGAAAACAGGCTCAACCAAATTGGATTTTATCCTCAATACCCAGACCAGCACAAATGGAGCAGGATAAGTAAAATACTAAAGATGACAATAAACCTGTTGAAGAAAAGAGACAGTTCATTAAATACAAGTAAGAGATAATAGAACTTGGCAGGTCTGACACCGGTTTCAACATTGTTTAAATCAGTGCACAAATAGGATTTGAGCTTTCCATTTAACCAATAAACCGACACATAATCGATATATCTAAACTCCCGCCAAGCAGTTCTGAATTGACAAATACAAAAAGCATCTTGTATTAGAAAAACTACCATTGTTCACTTCTGCCTTTTTCAATATTTCTGAGAAACTATTTTGCCACATATGATAAACATTAAAAATATGGATTTGCGGTCAGAGGATTCAGCCGTGAGAGCAACAATTTGAGTCATTGTTCTTTAAAGTCTTCTCAGAAGGCCTCTGGTCAGAGCTGCATGTGAAAACTAAAAGATTGCCCTGGCGGTGCATCTGTGTAGCATAACCAAATTGGATTCAGACAAACAAGACAGACTGATGCATCAGATAATTTCGATACTGGCCTCTGTTCACCCGTGACGCAGATGACAAATAGATGGTTATGATTGAGGGGATGACTTATAAGGAAGTGAGTGTCAGTTCATCGAAATTACAAAACACCCAGCAACATTTATCACTGTTCTCTGGTGGTACACCGAAAAAAAAAATCTGGGGCGTTATTTACTTGGGAAAACCTAGAAAAGTTTTTGCACTTAGACAATGTAAGTAAATTCTGCAAGAGCAATCATCAAATACACTTTACTCACGGCTAAAAGTTTCTTTTACTAGCAAACCTCAGGTGATCTATTATTATTATTATCAGGTGATGATTATTAATATGGACATTGAATTTTAGTCTCTCCTTCTTTTTAAGTTTTACTTAGACTGACTGCATCAAACTGAAAAATATCAGTTAAAACCAATGGCTTTTCAAGGTCATTTGTAAATATTTTTTTCAAACTTTTCTTTATGGGCTATATTTAAGTAACATTTACACGATAATTTTACAAAATCTTTCTGCAGTTTAAATTGTCTAAATTTGTTCTTCATGTTTTTGTTTATTGAAACTATAACTTAAATATTAGGCAACTGTTTAACTTAACAACACCTTTATTTTTCTGAAGTGACAAAACATCTGTTCACAGCCATATTCATACCGCTAAAACATACACAACAACACATTGTCCTTTCTACACAATACATTTTATACGGTGAAACACATACGTTCACAATTCAAAATATATTCTGCTTCATTATATTTCTATTTATATTTACAATTAGAAAGTAAATATTGTGACAGTTAGCCCTAATAAATGTTACTACACCACAAAATCTTTTTTTTTTTTTCAGTGTAGGCGGATATGCAGATAATTAAAGTTTAATTTGCCAGAATGGTGAAATATCTTACTCTGACATTTTTGGCCATCACCCACCCATCACCACTGGAGGTGAATTTTGTTTGTGGTTCTGGCAGCATTGCAAAAACAACAAAAACAAACAAAAAAAAACATTTTTTCAGCATTTCAAAATATTCAACAGTGATAGAAAATCCATCCCTTGAACTCGTGGGCAGTGAGTGCTGAGAAACCATGAATATTACTAAGTAAGTGATATCAGTACAAAAGGAAGTTTTTCCTCGCCACTGCTGCCAAGTGCTTGCTCATCGGGGGATCTGTTGGGTCTCTTTAAATCATTTTATAAAGAGCTTGGTCTCGACCTGCTCTATATGTAAAGTGCCTTGATGTAATTTTGTTATGATTTGGGGCCATACAAATAAATCTGATTTGATTCAATTTGATCTGAAAATCATGATGCTGAAAATCAATTAAATCAGGGAGCAGAGCTTACTGTGTGCTGGGTATCAGAAAAAGCAGTGCATTATCCAACAGGCACCAAAAATCTTATTTACTTACTCTTATGTGTATGTAAATTGACTTGATATATTTCAGACAGCAGCGCTTTGCACACAGTGAAATACTTTAATACCAGCAGCTCATGCACATTAACACATGGGAAATTATTTTTAAGAAGCTCAGGTGATGCAGATTCCAGCAGGTTGTGTGCATCCTTGGCACAGATGATCAGTGTTAAAAAGGGAGCTGGAAAAGGTGCAGATGTGGCTCTGTGGTGAGCACAATGCCGGAGCTGGGAATGTGAGGAATGTGAAGGGAAGAATTTGAGGAGCGCTTGGATCTCGGCTCAGGTTTATACCTGTGCACAGTTGGCAGCGGTGAGTCTGAGTCTGGAGGGAGAAAGAAAAAGGTATCCAGTCATTCAGGACAGAGTCACTTTGTCTTCACTTCTCTTCTTTACACCGAGAGGCTGTTAAGGTCAGACATCTTCATCATGCAGTCACAGAGCAGAGGCTAGTGGATGACTAAACCTTCTGTCTCTCTCTCTCTCTCTCTCTCTCTCTCTCTCTCTCAGTCTGTCTATCTCTCGATCCAAAATGAACCTGTTCGCACAAAGCTGCTGTCGCATGCTGAAGTATCTGGACCTTGTTAGCAGACTGCAGTAATTCTCTCCAGGACAGAACATTCAGGAAATATTCAGCCCCCTTTCACTTTATATTCCGTCGTGTTGTATTAATCAATTTTTGCTCTCATCAATAAACACAGATTGATTTTCTGTCATCGTCCCTGCCCATCTCTGGCCTGCCATCTTCCTCTTGTCCTCAGTAACCCACCTGCCTTCTGATCCTGACCCTGAGTTTTGGTCCTGTTCGCCTGTAGCTGTGCCCCCCACCTGACTGAAAAAACCCAGTCGGTCTGCTCTTTATGCTGCACTTGGGTCCTACTGCTACTCGTTACAGTATGACACGAAATAGATTAAGGAATGATCAGCGCTCGCAGTCATCCCAAATATAGACAGCATGAGTGGGTAGTTTCCAGCCTGTAGGTCTGCAGATGGGTCACAAATGAGGGCGGCAACAATATGGTGGAAAAGTACTTGCTTGTTTCCTGAATACAAGAAGACATGCTGTTTCAGGGCAAAGGAAGAACCTCTAATTTTCCACAACATTGTTTAAAACAGATTTTGTACAGGCAAGCACTCGGAATAGTGTCAGTGACGTAAATGAGCTTCAGTGCATTCACATGAAACCTAGGTGTTGTATTTGAGGATGAAATAATGAAATATCTACTTTTGGGAAATTAGGTCGCACTGCAGCAGCAAGAGATATGGCTGGCTCCAGAGGAGCAGAACAATCTTCGTTGTCCAGTGGCTTCCAGCCCACACTGGAGCTATCAGCGTTAATGAAAAGCCCCTTCTTTCAGTCATGTTAGCGTGGCAGAGTTAGGGCCTTCATGCGCCAGCACATCTGGAACATCCTGGTCCCAAACAGATAAATATAATAACTACTGAGCAATCGTCTTCGAGACAAACAGGAGCTGGCTCTAACAAACACAGAAATGCAGACCTCAGATTCGGGGGTAAGGTGGAAATGGTCTATTTAAGAGGATAAACAGAGAGAATTAAAATAGGCATTACCCTCCACATCCAACACAATGAAAAACAGAAAACTCCTTTTGGACCTCTGACATGCCAACTTGCTAATAGAAGCTGTTGATCAGCCATCAAAAGACATGATGTCATCCTCCAGGATCTTCACGTTTTCATCCTTGTTTACCAGACCAGCCCGGTCGCTGTTCTTTTAGTTTGATGATGACGGATTTGGGACATGTTGGAATACAGACACAAACATTTGCAACACTTACGACGTCCCAACACAGTGACGATGGATTCACAGGAAGCGTGACAAAATATCCAAGTATCTGTATAAACGCCACAAAATACTCCACATTTTCCCCAGCACCTATGTCTGTAGGTTTGTTTATGTCCACCTAGGTCACATTTTCAGTCAGTTCGTTGTTTGTTTACTGGACTACTGAACCAGGAGAGAAGGGGCCATGGATCAAGGGTGAACTCATTTTCTTTAAAGGGGCAGATAAATTACTATTTTCCTTTAAAATAGCAAAATAAGAAGAAAAAAATCTCCCAAACAAACGCATGTGTGGCGCTGGTAGCTATAAATTAGCAGAACTTCAGAAAGCATCTGTTCATAATGTGGCTTTTATCCTGGATAAAATATCTGACTTCTATACATCCTGTGTGAAAGACTTTCACAATTTATGGAAGTTTAAAACTGATTTTTGGAAATAATGAAATGATCACTGTCAACCCTGAAGGGAATCCTTTTTATGACTTGTGTCATTTTTCACTTTTTTTGATAGTGCTTCCTTTGTGTTTCCTTTGTGTTTACCCCCCCTCATTTGTTTGTGCATCTGCTTCCTGGGTTTTGGAAGTTGGTTTATTGTTGTTGTTGTTGTTGCTGTCTCCTTTGGGCCTGGTTGTCTGGTTATCTGAAACAGAAATACTGCAAATGTCCCTCACAGAAAATGATTTAATCAGATATCATGGATAAATTAACAATGTCTAATATAGTCACCAGCAGTGCTTTTAGTGTCTTGGTTTAAGACGGTGTGCCTATCTGCGTTCAGCACTCACTCTCATGTGGACAACAGTCTGGCCCGTGGCGGTGTTGTGATTCAGAGCCTTCTGAGGAAAACTCTCAGAGACCACCTTTACAGTAAAACACCTAAATGAATTTCTGAAAGGGAAGAGTTGTCTTTGAAGCAAATGTTCAGACGTAGAGTCTCATCAACCAGGCAGGGGGTGCAGAAAGGATGACAGCTTAATGGGATTGTTAAGTTTAACTATGGGATGCGGTGTATTTTTGGCAAAGCAATGAGAGACATGCTTTGCTCACAACCAATAAGACACGGCACTGTGGCTGACATTGTGTCAGATATGACATGTTTGAACGTGGAGTATTCAAATGTGTGGATTTGTGTAGCTGTGTAGTTTTTCAGTGACTTACGGATTCAGAATTTAACAGAATTTTCACGCAAAACATCACCAGATACCTTTGAAGAGAGATTATGTTATCTGGCTGTTGTCTTGTACAAACAGTAATCTCAGTTTTTCAGAAACAGAAACAACGTGATTTAACTGTGCTGACAATGGCTCCTAAAAGTCTACAAAACTCAAAATATACTGAAACTCGGTTAATATCATATATAAATATGAATGAAGTCTAAATAATAAAAACTGTTTCTTAAAGACGCATTTTTTGGAAAAGTTAAAAAGAAAAATCCTGAAAAAAGAAAGCCTTTAGATTTTAAGGGGCACAGTTCAAATATGCCAAAATGCCCAGCCAGAAGGGGAAGATATATTTTAAAAAGGTACTAATCAATGAAAGGTCCCATATTTTACACTTTCCATGCATTTTATTCAAAGTCTTGATATCTATGACAAGATGTAGTTGTTACCATTCTGATGCAGTTTTACACCTCTCAGGCTTCTGGTTTGAGGATCGTTTTCAGACTTCTGGATATCATGTCTGTGTGGACTGAGTGCAAAGATACTAACACGCTCAGGCTTATTGTCAGCAAGATGACTACGTTTTGAGGAAACACTTTTTTTAAGCCACATTATTGGTGTCGGCATGAGATGGAAGCAGAGTAAAAACTGATGATGCTAAACAAACACCGTCATTTCATAAAGTCAAAATAAGTCGTTGATAAAGTTGTAAATGTAAAAAATGAGGACATCATTTCATATTGTTACTTTAGAAACTACTTCAGACTTGTTTTGCTGATTCAAGAACAGTGCCGCCATTATCTACATGTACATACACCAATTTGCAACCTTGAATGACATTTCTTGACTTGTTATAATGACGCTTGTGGTTCCACTCATTACACATAGAAGCAGCATGACAGGGATTTCAGTCTCTCCAAAATGTAAATTCAAATTACAAATAGGATTCATGCATTCGGTGCCCCAAGGCATGAATATACACGACTAAAGTTTGAATAGGAAATGCAGGTTGAGTGCTGTGTGTTCGTACCTTGTGGCACAGCAGTTCTCAGAGGAGAAGATCAGATTCCTCTCCAGAGCTGTCAGTTGAAGTCACCTCTCAGTTACAAAACTGTTTCTGTGCTATTTCAAAGGGCAAGATGACGAGGGGAAAGAATACGCCATCTTTTTCTTTGGGTTGTTGGGTTCATCTCTATGACTTCCTCCCCAGACAGAAACTGAATCTAAACACTTCAGGGATGAAGTTTGTTTAACCAATCAGCAGCCGTTCCACCAGAGATGGTGTCCCATTTTTATATTTTAGTGTTCTAACTTGGATTAATATTATTAAAACGTGGCTCTTTAATTTGCACGCACCTTCCTGCTGCTCTGGCTGACTCTGAAAGTTCATTGGAGCAAACCAACTGAGAGCTGGCCTTAAAAATCAGCTTGGCTTTGTTATCACTTGTTGGAAGTAAATTTTTTTCTTTGAGAACATTGTCTTTGATAGGATCTTGAAATTCGCTCCATCTTTATTGAATTTAGCATGCTAACCAGGTAGCCCTGTCCAGCCTTGTCAGTCACCAGCAGCCTCCAGTCAGCCCTGAAGACGTAACGCTGCTCAGACAGTGTTTTATAACCCCTTGTCTTGTGGAAACCAGAAGAAATAACTACAACAAACAGCCCATGTAAGGTTGGGGATGAATTCACTTCTAGGAACTCCACCTATTTCCTTCAAAGCGTTTTCATGTCCGAGCTGCAATATAAAGACGATGGAGAGATGGAACTGTGCTTCTCCAGGATGCAGGTATTTGCATAATGAGAACATTTCCACATATCTAAACTATAATCATTGATTGCATTTTATACATCTGAATGGGGACGAGGCAGAACTACTGGGGAGACCTATTGTAGCAAACTAAAGGTCTAAGCCCGAAGTACCCATAACTTCTATCCAACTTTATTCATCCTGGAGAGAGACGACCAGAGTCTGCAGTGTGATGCAGCGTCCGGAGGGCTTCTGCTGCACAGTCAGTGGTGAAGATAAGCCTTTCTTAATAGTCTTAACACTGGCCGGGGTTAAGACATATCAGCGGTGAATAAGGCAGGAGTAATAGTGGATGTGAACCCAAGTGAAGTTAAAGTTGAAACTGAAAAAGTATGAGAAATGCATTCAAGGCATTCAAACTCAGTAATTTATACATTAGAAAAACTGCGTTCAAAACGAAAACGTAAAGTGAACTCAGAAATGTAAATGACACAAATTTGGAAGCATCTGGAGGGTAAGCGGTGAAGTGGGGGGGGGGACATCTACATCTACAAAGATACATTTTCAGGAAGCTTTGGAAGCCATGTACGGCTGGCAGAGTTAATTCATTGTGAACATAATAAAGAGCAGATGCTGCGGTGAACTCAGGGTGATTAGAGGATTAATGTGTGAAATGAGGTCATTGCTACCGAGAGCCAAAGAGGTGACTGGTTTTCTTCCTGATGCTCTGAAAAAGATGGCGAAGCCTAACTAATTTCACTCAAGTGCAGATGATTGGACTAGAAGGCAGCATCAATAGCAATCTCATGGCACATATGTGGATTTATTATGTTACCGTCCTTGATATTTGGTCAACACCGCCTCAGGTTGTCGGCACTGACATCTTCCCCGACAACACTGCCAATCGTTGATCAAAGTATAAGTGAGTAACTGATGTAGTATGGATTTCGGAGAATTGAAATAACAAGATGAATTCGTGTCTACAAGCCATGTGTGCATCTGCAAAGATGTGATTCAATTACACAAAGCCTTGAAGACGACTGATTTCTGCACTTCACTGTGTGTGGGGGAGGTCAGTGTTTACAAATTCAGATGGATGAAAATTGTGATGAAGGAAGCGTTTACGAATAAATTAACATGTCAGGCATCAAGTAAAATAATAATAAATCCCCAAAACATTTTTCAATATCAAACCAAAACCAAAACAAACTAAATCAACTGTTTAATCAGAGCTCAAACCTGATGCTCCCCCACCTAGCTGGATTCCAGACCCTCCAAATGAAGATTAAACCTTTGTTAATTGATTATTATTTATTTTTTTAGCTAACAATATTGTACGCACGGCTTTGTTTTCTTGTGTGCATGAAAATGTGGACGGCTAATGAAGCCTGAAAAAACGCCACGTTCACCAAATATTGAGGAGCCTTTCTGTGGGATGAATGGAGAATACCCCGGTCTCTTAATACCTCAGTTAACAAAGCTGCACCTGCAGCAGAGATGTGGTGCAGTCTGTGGAGATTTAGAATTAAAACACAAATTTCGCTCCGGGGAGATATTTTATCATTCCAGGCAGATGGCAGGCATCTGTGAGATCATGGAAATACCGTTTGAGACTCAACCTGCTGTAAGAAGTTGAACTCTTTCGTTGTGGTTTGAGGTCACAAACTGGGCTGAGGTCAAAGTACAGATGCAGCAGGTGCGGGCACTTTTGGCTTCAATCTTCCGTATAAGAATGTATAAATCAAAACGTTTGTGTAAAAGAAGACATGGGGAAGCTGGTGCCAAACAAATGGGAGAATCCTTTACATCTGGATGAGTTACTCAACAGTCTGTGCCAGAAACGGTCTCACTGAGATTACAGATTACAGATTACAGATTACACGTCTTTCCCCGTTGTGTCTCCTCGCATCGCCGGATTTGGCCGTGTGGACAAAATCGAGGCCCAAACGTCAGATTCACCACTTGATGAGTGGCCCTTGATGGAATTCTGCTGTTGCTGCTGCTCTGAGCAGTAAGATCACAAGCATATTTTCCTCCGACAGCCTGAAGTACAACGCTAAATTGTCAGTAATTCCAGCACACTCTGCCACAATCTCCTTTCGTAGCTCTAATCTGCTCCTTTAACCACAGACAGCTGTTGGCATTATGTTTTAGCTGGATTAAAGAAAAATAGTATGAAGTGCTGCCTTAAAAAAAAAGGTAGTCAATAAAAAATCTAAAAAATCTGAATGAATGTTGAAAAGGCAAATTTAACGCAACAGGCTGAAGGGGAAGTTGTTTCGCACCTCTGGAGAGATGCGAGCGTTAGATACACATTTTCGCCTTTTAATGGTGCTTTTTAAAATCTTGTAAACTTGTCAATACCAGCCGGGAAGTCGGGGGTCATTGTCGTGACGAAAGCCGCCCCGAGTTTGTCACCCCCTGCGTGACACAAATTTCACACTGTGCTGAGATTGTCGCATTGAGTCCCACAGCAGACAGCACACTGGGCTTGTTGCTCGACATGAAATACCCGTGTGTCCTTTGTGTACAGTCTCTGGCGGCTTGGCCTTTAAACTCTGCAGAATTACAAATCTCCTTCCCTTCGAGAGATCCTCCTGTGGAGGAGTTGTGGCACCACCTCGGTGTGTGGGTATGAAGGGACCACGGGATGAAATGGAAAGTAGCAGCAGTGCATTTAGCCACATTTCCTTCAGCGAAACGGATGGTAAAGTAAAAGACGGGCGGATTTTTGACAAACTGACGCCCAGCAGGGCAAACAAACATCTGTAGTTCTTAATCACTTAAAGCTGCTGTCTAGAAAACTTGGCTGAGCTTCTTGTCCTCAGCATCAAGCATTTTTATTGGGGGGGCTTGTATGCCAGGCAGTTTTTATTTTATTTTTTTCTAAAGCCAGAAGCAGTTGCCAGGCAACCGGCAAAGATCCCGAGAATTTACCGGTTGTGGCCGAGAAACAATCTGACACCTAACCCCCATAAAAATGGTGAATTGATACTGGTTTGTTTGATTTAGTTTTTTTTTTTTGGACTGATTACACAGAAGAGATGTGGAGAAGAGTGACCAAATAAAGAAGAGACATGAAAAAATGAAACATGACAAGAGCATCCAGATCCAAAGACACGCAGCATGAGGGCCCCTGAATGGGTTGATGAATATGAAAATTATGTAAATGATGTAAATTATATGTTATGGCTTTCGCAGCCACCAGATCTCGACTGGAGTGAACACCTGTGGGTGATTTAGAGCCAATAGTGCTCTCCACCATCATCATCAAATCACCAAATGAGCGCAGTGATGCTGTTTGGTTCCGACACTTGTTGATTCAATGGCCCCGAAAGCCAACTTGCTGAAGCACTTAACGTCCCACTTTCAGATGTGGCATTAGCATCCTCCGCCAGACAGCTCTAAGAACAGGTGTGAACCGGCCCAGGACGCATTTGAGATCTAATCACTCAGTCCACATCCGGAGCCAAATGGAGCCTGGAGCCTTTGCCGTCGTTGTCTGGATGTTCATTACTGATTTTGAAGCTGCTCGCGAGTACATTTTGTTAGCATGCTCATTTCAGTGTTCATGCAAAGCTAAACTAACCTAATCTATTAAAAATGACGTTTCTATAGACTGCAAAGATTGTTATGGCGAATATGAACTGATCACTGACTGGTTTGGAGGACAAAAATCTGGCTATATCTTAAGACTTCATTGATATATCTAGTGCCAACAAATTTGCTAAATGCCGGGCATGCTAATTAACAGCATCTCTTCATTATGTTAATCAAAAACGTCATCGTTTTCAAATCACGCTTTCTGTTGCAAATGAGTTTTATAGAAATGTCATTTCCAGGAGATGTGGATCACTAAACAGCTTCTGACTGGAGCCTTTTCTGTTTACAGTAAGGAAATGAAAATCTGAGCGCATCCACTGCGAGCTCACCTGAGAAGGAGTTCCTCACTGAGATGACATTCAGCCTTCAGAATCTATGAGCCACGAGGTTTTTGCATCTCAGTGAGATCTTGGCAGGACTCAATCACAGGCCCCTCTGCCTCCTCTCATCTCTGTGCGATTGAGCTTCTTTTCTGCCGTTGCCTCATTGAAAGCAGAGCTCAGCTCTGCGCTCGACATTAAACACGGCTGAGAGTGGCGGCATGAAAACTGCAAGTCTGTTTTGAAAGGCTGGTTCAGTCTAAAAGAGGCTCTGTGATGACGAACTGGACTGAAGTTCTTACGGAGAGGGTCCACTTTCATCTGACTCATAAAGTCACTGCAATTTTTTTGATCTGCTGTATATATATATATATATATATATGATATTTCCATTTGATTTTATCTTTGAATTTTTCATGCCGACAGAAATAAAAAAAAAGTGTCCGAGACACAAGCTGGTGTAACTCAGAAATGTGTCATGTCCTAGACATTTATATTTGGACAAATGAACTGCATTTGACTTGTTCTGTAAAACTTCTTTTTTTTTTTCCTCACAAAAATATCATCTGATCATCAGATCAGATAATAATTCTTATATCTGATGATCCTCACTGGGGGGGCTGGTAAATGTGTGCGCACAATCAGGGACGACTGGAAGTGGCCGACGTTTAACAGGTCGTATCTATCAGTTTCTAATCGGCTCTGATCTGATGAGCCTCAGACAGAAGCCATCTGTCTCCTGCGTGAACGGTGGACCCACCAGATAAAAGTCTCTGCCCCTCCCAGGTCCACGTGGCTGCAGGGGTTTGTCTCTTAAACCGTTCCCATCTTTGTTCGCAGTCTCAGATGAGCCTCTGAAAAAACGTGAGCAGCAAGTTTCCACTGACTTCCTTTCCTGTCGCACGGTGAGAGCAGGTCCTTGCCCTTCGGGGGAGGGTGAGTCTGCTGAAGCCGTTAGTTTTAGCACCGTCTCAGTGCTGATCTCTTCAGGACCTCAGTTCTGCTCTAATTGTCTGGAAAGATTCCCGCTGTGCACTTACACAACATCCAGCCGTTCCTCCTCACCGGCCGATCTCTCAGGAGGTGAGAAATATCAGTGAAATATGTAAAGAGGAACATGAGGAGCGGTGCACTTCTTCAAATAAGGATGCCCTCAGTGTTACTAAAAGGTTTCACCACCGGCGGGGCTATAAAGCATGTTTTTGTCCTCTTCTCTTTTTTTTATTTATTTATTTATTTTTTGAAGGTGCTTGTTGCTATGTAAAATACTTTTGCATCACATGTTCTGGAAACACAAGAACAAAGACTGCAATGATATACATTGACTTTCAATGTGCCAGTAAAATGGCTTTTTTTGGCTACAGCTGTAATGTAATGTGTTATCACTGTTTGTGTTTATATGGCAACAGGGAAGAATTTAGCTTGTTAGACTCCGCTTCACTTTGAGTCGTATTTCTGACTCTTATTCCACTCGATGAATAAGAGTCCAGTATTCCTGTCAGCTTTGTTCTGCGCTCCACTAACTCCTGCAGGAAACGTCTGCCTCCTTATCTGCTTCTCTATGTTAACGAGCCCGTCTCCGGCTCCGTCTGCGAGCTCCTCAGTGCCGGTCGTGTAGCATCCAGCAGAAAAGAAGCTGCGTGATGTGGCTGAGAACGGGAGAGCAGAGCAGGTGAAGCTGCCCATTAAAGCTGCTGCCTGTAAAAGTGACAACATCTGACTGACTGAAGGAGTGTGAAAGGAACAGGCCAGAGCTGAGAAACACCTTCCACCACCAGAATCCACTTTACTGGTCAATGTGTGCACAAACAGGGAATTTTAGCTGTGCAAAAAGTTAAAAGGTACCACAGCTAATAAATATAATCTGTTGTATATATTAGGAAAATGGATAAATAACAGCCAACAGGTTCTCTTTGTGCGTCAGCATTGGCCCTTTGTGCACAAGGACTTTGTTGTGTTCTTGTTTTATTTCTAAGTGAACTCATTAATTGTTCACATCTGCCTCTGGAGCATAGGTCGCTGGTCCATTTTCTCAGAAACGGGAGAAAAATGAAGCTGTTTTTCCTCAATTTTAGCCAATTTCAAAGTCAACCAGCCAACCACCAATTTAGTGTAGTTCTCCACATTATGAGTTTGGCAAGCAGGTCTTTTTCTTTTTTCCTTTTGTAAAAAAAATATTACAAATATATATTTCCATCTCCATTTTTGAATTGACTCATTACATTACACAAATCTTCTCTTTTTCTTTCTCTTCGCACTGTTTTAATTTACATTCATTACAAGACCAATATATCAAGATAATACAATATCAGTCATTTATAATGAAAGTAAAACTGTATTTTTAATTGTGATGATTAACTCGCT
This sequence comes from Echeneis naucrates, assembly GCF_900963305.1. Lineage (NCBI taxonomy): Eukaryota > Metazoa > Chordata > Actinopteri > Carangiformes > Echeneidae > Echeneis > Echeneis naucrates. The sequence continues at coordinate 2,860,953 of NC_042524.1, read as the reverse complement.
TTGCCTGATGTTGACCTGAAGACGTTGAGGAATATTGACTTGTCTGAATATTGTGTTTCAGCATACAAAGTCGGAGCCGAACGGCCCTGATCCACTTCTTGTATATTTGACACTGACTTGGCTGAGCTTGGTGAATAAATTAAGTCGCACAGAAACAGTGGGAGCAAAGAAACCAACAACAACAACAACACAAAGAAGTCCTCTTTCCTCACCTCATGCCTGATGAGAGTCCTCACTCCAACTCGGTGACCACTCTGCTTTGTAGGAAATTAATGGAGCTGGTCACAAGAAGATGATTTTAATGGCTGGACATTGGATCATTGGCTGCTGTGTCAGAGTAGTTTAGGTTGGTTTGGATCTCATCAGTCCGGAGGGAGGATAAAGTCTAAAACAACCCTGTTTTTACAAACAGTGCAGCCATTCAATATATGCACCACAACTCATCATGTTAATCTGTTCCATGTGACTACAGGCAGAGAGGTAATAAATTCATTCTCGCACCATTAGGTTTTTGATTAAACAGTAAAACGGTGGCTGTGGACTGCTATCTTGCGGGAGCGTTTAAAACCTAAAACTATTTTATGTGCTTTTAAAGCCTCCGGTCACTTGCTCGAACTCGACTAAACTGTGCAATTTACGCACATATCTTGTGTACTGCAGCACAGCTGTAGTTTTAGTTGGCAAAGCTGAGCTACTGTCTTCATCTTTGCATTTGCGTCTCCGTCATCAGAACTTTTTGTCTGTAAACCACCAACGTCTGTCGTTCCAATCCACCATGTAGATGTGAGTTCAGCTCAGTTCACGGAAGTCGTTCGGATTCATTCTCTTGGCACTGTGGGTTGTTTTTTTTTTTTTGCACCAAATGCCATGAAAATCCATCCCATAGGTGTAAAAGTTGTATTACTGAAAATCATAAATCAACTTGTAAGTAAAGGGAAAGACGGAGGATCACCTGATTCAGTTTCGCTGCACTGACTAGGGACTGTCTCCTCTCCGACTTCATGCATAAATGTTTGCACAATGACAGCTCGTCTGTCAGTAGTGGGGAGGTATTTCACTCTGGATTTGAGCCCAAATAAATCCTGATGGGTGCATTAACGTACGTGACGTGTCACCTTTTTCCAGCTATAAACCGCTGAGACAGAAACGCACACATGCCTTAAACTGGATAACTAAAACTCGAATGATTAAAAGAAAGCGCAGACAAACTGAAGCAGAGAGAAAACTTTAGCACGAGACACCTTCATTTGAGATCCAGAACATCAAACGGAGATCCCGTCGCCAACATCAACAAAAGATGATTCATATGTTACATGAGCTCAAAAAAAACAAACCACTGCCCGAATGACAGCGTGATAGCTAACACACGAGGCGTTGGCATCAAACAAACCCATTCAGCAACGCCAAGTACTCGTCAGTGCGACCTGCTGTGATATGACTCCATTAGGTGGCATCAAAAGGAACAAATGTGACAAAAAGCACCAACTTGTGAGCGCCAGCGATTCACCCACACAGGTAGCTTCGCTTGGCAAGAGAATTTGTTTGCACATTTGGCAAAATTATTCTGCTCCTTGTTTTTCTTTTTGAAGTGACAAAAGGAAGTTGCGAGCTCCTTATCATCTGGAAGACGCACAAGTTAAAAAAAAAAAAAAAAAAAAAAAGGTAAAGTCCTTCATTTGACTGTTAGTCTTTTGTAAATGTCAAAGGAATGTGATGACAGATTGCGGAGTCAAGTGCATTAACAAACTATTAACAGTCATGTCACACCTGCAGCAGTGAAGCCTGCGGCAGCCTGTCCTCCCCCCCCCCCCACCCCCACCGGGCCTCTGTAGGGAACAACAGGCGGGGGTGTCACCTGGCTGCCTGCTGCCTGCTGCTGTGCCACGGCTCAGGTGCTCTAACTGGAAAATTGCAAGTGACTAGATTTGCATAAGTGATCCTGATGAATTAACTGCTAAAGCTAAGAAACGTAACTGTTTTTGTTTTGTTTTGTTTTCTACGAGCAACGTGGGACTTGACTGCCGGTTAGCAGACCTTAAAATAAAGACAACGAGTTCTGCATCTTTGCACATCACAAACAAGCTACAAGGAAGAGATGAAAGATTCAGGACAACATGACGTGACCGGTGTTTTGGCTTTATCTTGAATTTTTACTCCCCCCAGCCAGAGTGTTAACTTGCCTTTCATGCTTCAGTGGAAATGTGTTGGCCACTTCACGTCCCAAGTTTGAACCAAGGAAACATATAGCCGCAAACCTCTGCACCGGCTTTACTGCTTCAAAATATGCACCGCGCGAAGGTCTGCAGCTGAGCGCAGGTCAAACAGAAACAACAAGAGCAAAGAAGTAAGTGGAAGTCCAGCCAAAGTGCAGGCTCATCCTCTGACGTCCCGTTCTTCCCTGCACAAACACCATCGCAGCTCATGTAAATGTCACACAGCGCACAGAGCTGTGTGCACAAAGCCTCGCAGCTAAGATTTATATTAGATCACACCTGATGCATTTCTGTAATACATTCTGTTTCACGTCGCTGATATTCCTCTTCTGTCAGATCGAGTCTGTAACTTTGTTATCCCCCCACCGAGCAGAGAAGACAAGAGTAACTTGGCGCTTGTGATTCCTGGACAAGCGTCCAACGTTTTTTTTCATGAAGTCAACCAAATTTTGAGTTACTTTTAAACGACAGCCCCAATTTAACATCCTGGGCTGTCAGACATTATGAGGTAAAACAGGCTGAAGGAAAAGTCTTCCCTCTTACTTTATTTTTCATCTCACTGCTATTCTTCAGGCGCATCACTGATCTCTTTAAAGCGTTTAATGGCCCCGCCATGTATGAATAAATCCATTACGGAGCATTTTCCTGTACGTGTTCATCTGCAGCACTATCTGTTCCATATGTGAGGAGAGAGATCACTCAGGCGTTACTCTCTCCATGCATCACCTCATGATAGACATCACTGTTGGTCGATATTTCACCTGATGCAGCTTCCATGTGACTAAAATGAAACGAAGAGTTTTAACAACAGTAAAGGCTGCACTCAAAACTCACATCCACCTCCTCCACTCATGTGTTCTTAAATCTATGGCTTCAGTTTCTCTTGGAGACAAATTGGAGGAGAGACACTTGATATGACTTACCTGAAGAGCTGAAGTCTTTTATTATATTCAACCCTGACCCGAAAAAATAATCTCTAAATGTCAACTATGATTAAAGACAGATATGAAAATGTTATTTACAGAAGACAGATGACACATAAGGGACACCCTGAACGAAATAATAATAATCATAATAAAAAAGCCAATCTACTTGGCAGCACTCAAACGAAGCCGTGACTAGGCAGGAGCGTTTTCTGCTCTTTTCTCTGAGGACACTTTCCCCGGTGATGGAGGGGGAGGCGGCCGAGGAACACACGTGACGCCCGGTTTGAGCTGCGTCAAGTTCTCCCCACCGACCACGATCCAGACCGGAACTCAGCTGCCTCCCCTTTAAAATAAAAGAACAAGAAAATGTTTGGTAGCAGGAGGGCTTGAAATAAAGAGAAAAGAAAACTTTCAAGCTTGAGAAAAATGATAGATAAATAGATAGATAGATAGATAGATAGATAGATAGATAGATAGAGAAACCAAAAACAAGGGTTTTATCAGATGTAGCCTTATTTTGAAACTGATTTGAGGTGTGACCATACTTTAGGGGTTATTAAGAGTCAATCATAAATATCAGGGAACAGTCACTATAAACTCTTACGTCTCTCTTTAAAACTTAAAAAAGCTTTTGTCAGTGTTATCGTGGCATTTAAATCTGCTGAAACGGCAAAAAGAAGAATAATAATGTGGAGGATAGTGGTCTTATAATGCATCTATATTTTGTTCAGGCCTGTAAACAGTTAAAAGGCTAAAGGGAGATTTTATTATGTCACCTCGGTGTTGCTCAAAATATAATAATAAAAAAAAAAAGTTAGTATTGTCTTTTATTTTGAAAACAAACACCGGATATGCGTGTCGTGCTGCCTCCCTCTTAACGAGACGCCGTGAGCTTTAAGGTGAGCACGTTTAGTTTGGAGCAGAGTTAAAAACCGGGACCGGGACCGAGACCGGCCCGGTTTGGCAAGCAAAGAGCGCGTCCACATCAGCAGGAGACCAACAGGAGCGGCCGGCGTGTGTGTGTGTGTGTGTGTGTGCGCGCGCGTGTGGTGGGGGGGGCTCCGGATAATTAGGGTTAAATTATTATTATAATAATTAAAAAACACGACGCCGAGAGTTTGTTCGGACTTGGCCGTGTTTCATACTCCGGTAAATGAATGAAAAAAAAAAAAAAACCGAACCGACCCCCCCTCCCTCCCCCCCGTGTTCCGGTCCTCCTCTCCGGTCCAACATCTGAAAGTAACACCGGAATAAGCAGAAAGTGTCGGACTGTCTGTGGACGTTTTTCCGCTCCTGACGCTTCACGCTGCGGTAGGTGAACTACTGGGAAGCGGACTTTTTCTGAATGGTATATTTGATTTTATTTTATTTTGTCTCCCCCCTCCACTCTTTTTTTTTTCTCCCTCCCCAGGAGCTTTTTTTTTTTTTTTTTTGGCCCTCCCCAGCTCCTTCTTCCTCCGGCTCTGGCTGCTTAAAGTCGGATCCGTCGGACGCAGCTGCTCTTCGTCTCCAACGTTTGCGCGAGGAATTTCATCTTCACGTTTTTAATTGGAGGATGACGAACCACACAGACGGACCCTGCCGGCCTCACCTGCTTCATATTTAACACAATCTACCCCCCCTTCTTTTTTTTTATTTTTTAATTTGGGTGGGGGTCGGCTGTCGGCGGATTAAACGCGCAGGATTCGTGTGTTTTCAGCCATCTCTGATTTTTATTGTAGGGGGGTGCTTTGGGGACGCATTTGACTTGGATCCATTTAAGGGACGCCGGGCTTTTTTTTCCCCCCCTCCCTTCTGCTGTTGCCCATAACTTTCTTCTCCCATGTGGTTGGTTGGGGGGGGGTGTGTGTGGAGTGGAGGTGGAGGTGGGGGGGGGGAGTTAAAAATCGCTCTCTTTCTGCGCGGAGAGGACGCGGTTTGCGCCGTGCCACTGTAAAGAAAGACTGAGGCTGGGCAAGAACATCTCTGAAGCCAGCAGCACCCCCCCCCACCCACCGTCCTCCTCCTCCTCCTCCTCCACCACCCCCCTACTCCCCTCATCCTCAACCCCCTCCCTCCCCACCCCCGGAGTGAGGTGTCACACAGATACCCGTGCAGATAACATATCTTTTTCTGTTGCGCATTATCAAACTTGAGAACTGCACCAGCAGCGCGTCGGAGGCTTCAGCTCACTGGAACAACTGGGATTTAACATCCGCCCGCTGGGATCTCTACCATGTCAGGTGTACGGGATTTCAGATGGACTCTCCTCATCGGCGTGGCGGCGCTTTCATATGGTGAGTGAACCCCCCCCCCCCCCCCAAACACACACACACACACACACACACACCGCCACCCTTCCCCTTTTTCCACTTCCATCCTTTCCTCCCACCATGACCCCCCCCCCTCCTCCTCCTCCTCCTTTCCAATAAGCTCTCATGATATTAATTGTGTTGCACAGAAAAGTAATGGTGCCTAATTCCTGTGTTTCTGCAACATGCTATTGCAGAGGCAGCTGCTGTTCTCATTGGCCATTTTGGGAGATACACACACACACACACACACACATGCGCGCACACAAACCTGGTGCACGTTTTACAAAAACTTCTACAAATGTCTCAGCCCCAGTGCGAGCTGCCGTGCCACTGCACTTGGCTAACCTCAAAGGAAGAAGTTGATGTGGCAATAATTAAGAATGTGCTCTGCATCTAATCTCTATTATTATAATAATAATAATTATTATGAAGATGATTATTATAATTATTATTATTATGATAATGGGATAGATATAGCTTGGACACAGACACCCAAGAAGCAACAATGAAAACGATACAGGAACCTGCCAGGGATAGATAAGATGCATCAGGTTGCAGTCGCACACAAGAACGCCTGACTCACAACAATATTACACAACAGTCTATCATCTCCTTCGGGTTTCATCTTTTCCATGTGCGTGCAAAGTCGTCTCTTTCCTAGTGGGAGACCTCTTACGCAACAGATAAACCTGTAGTCTGTCCCACATAAAACTGACGTCTGCGCGGCAAAGTGTTCAAAGTCCAAAAAGCAAACGTCTCAAAGACGATTTCCTGACATCTCCAAGTGAACTTGTTGGACTCCCAAAACATTAATCCTTCTTAAATATCTAGCTCCTTTTCATTGATGCTGCTGCAGCAGCAGCAACAACACAGCTCCGTTTCCGGCTGTAGGCTGAGGATGACATTGCAATGCATGGACTGAGAGGCAAAGTGGGTAGAGACGCCCTACGGTACAGTGTCTGTTTATTCATTTGCAGCCAGTATTTAGAGACGCTCCGGTGTAAAACACCTGAGACTCGCTCAGCTCAGGCCAGTTCAGTTCAGTTCAGCTTTGTGTGTGTGTGTGTGTGAACACAGGGTCGGATCAGAGAACAGGCCGGCTCAGCAATAAGGGCGTTAGTCCGGGGAGCAAAAAAACTAAACAAACATCAGGATATAAAGCCGCCCCGGTTCAATAGCAGCATTTGTTATTCCAACAGCGCAGTAAACAGTAGACTGTAAAGACGAGCCGAGCAGAGATCCAGCCCGTCGCTAAGTGCTCCATTGACGGTGGACTTCTTCGCTCTCGTCAGGAAGTGGAGCTGATGGTGGTATTTCTTCGCCGCGGTGTCTGTGTGTTGTGGTCGGTAGGTGAATTGGCTGACCTTTTTTTTTTTTTTTAAAAAAGCTCAGCTTCACCAGCATGGTGGTGGTGTCGTCCACTTACCTGCCTGCCTGCAGATGTTGGGAAAGGGGTTGTTGTCTCGGTACCAGCAGGCCACCGCCGTCTGATCTTCTCTGCAGGCCGATAGGAACAGTGACAGATATGGTGACCTCTGGCTGGATACTTTTGAACAGCTGTCAGTTAGAGGACGCTGCGAATGTTAAATGTAAATAAGCCCCCCCCCCCCCCAAATAACTATTCACAACCACACCATGAGACCCTTTAAGGCATTTTTTGCACAGTATCTCCCCCCTCCTACACATTTTCTTGCCTCTGTTTCATTACCACACTAAAGAAACGCCTACGTGTTCGCTAAAGAATATATTCTCCTTGATGGTTTCACCAAGGCTGCGGAGCAAGCCCGCTTCAAGCTGCACTACTCACTGCCTACACAATTCCCCGTAACGCCTGTGGTCAGCGTTGTCAGCGCAGGGATACCTGCCTTCCCCGGACAAAGAAGGCGCTGCTGTCAAAAGTAATTGCAGTTACAGATTTGGCGCAAGGCCCGCTGCCTGCGAGGACGGTTTCTGAGGCTCGTGGCCTCGGAGACTTTAAGTTCCTGCCTCACGCGCAGTCATGCACATGCATACAGAAACCTTGCAGCCCAGCAGTTGATACCACGCTCATATGTTAAGCAAACAATTTGTAAGAACAACTCAAGAGAGATGCTGCAGATTTGCTCGATCAACTCCCCTACAGACAAATCCCCAGGTGTGAAAAAGCAATATCATGGACTTTAAGACTGCTCTGGGGAAAATACAGCGCTGTAATGAATCTATTATTCTCCATTCTTCTCAGCTGAAATTTATATTTTCGTACAGATTGGCTGACATGTTAGGTCGTAAACAGGCCAAAGATCCATTCTTCTGCGGAGCTGATTAAATAAAAACCTTGCCGGGATTTGTTATCAAGATGCCATCGAGATTGGTCACTCTCTCTATGAGCTGGCCTCACACAATTTAAATGTGATGCTTCATTAATGCCTAAAGGGAAATGTGATAATGTGATTTATTACTTTTATTTCCTTCCTTTACCATTCTCCTCTACATGAAAGTCACAGGTCAGGTGCAGAGAAGAGATTTTTTTTTTTTTTTAAAGTAAAGGACACTCCACCAAGAAATGGTTGCTGATAAGAGCCTTTCAAGCCGAGCTTCTTATTTCTCATTGTGCTGTGATACATTCATATTTAGATAAAGAACACCTTTAGAATTGAGGCATAACTCAGTTGAATGGAGTTAAACTTTTGGATAGTCGTGCTGATATCCTTTTTTTTTTTTTTGCTTCCCTTCCTCTGAGGATTACTTTGATGAATGGAGCCATGCTTGTAAAATGTTCAATGCTGTTTAACCCGGAGATGCTCCGACAGCGTTTTTCCTTCCCACTGCTGATTCTACTACTTGAACTTGTGTATCTTAGCGCTGAACGGATCAGACAGCTGTATGCTAACCGTATTTGAATGTGTAATTGCTGTAGCTCACGGTTCAGGTGAAGGCCAAGATGCGTTAGTCAATAAATCGCTCTCATTATTTTGTTGACTCAATGCTCGAAATTAATTCCTTGCATATTGGACACTCTGGGTTTTTACTGGTTGGACTTTCTGCTGTAAGATGTTGCAGAAGACTGTTGGTTAATGTTAAATGTTTCACAATATCATGGAAATAAATATCTTTTGCTGTTCCAAAGCAGCAGGTAGCTTATTGTTGTAGACCAGCAAAGAAAAATGGACTACTAGATCCAGTATTTTAAGCATCTCCAATATTATTATTATTATTATTATTATTTTATTGGTATCGGACAACAAGCTGTAGTTTAACTTTAGGCAACAGTTTAGGAATGACTTACTGAGACAAGTTCATTTTCTTTGACTGATTGGGATTTTTTTGTTTAGAAATAGACGCGCTTCAAATACAGTGCTGAGGTCAGTTATTATACCCTATTCTATAATATCTATAATAGTTTTATCTGTTTCTACATACTTAAAAGGAACTTTCCTGAGTGGAGATGTCTTGGATGAAATAAGAACACCTCTGACTTTATCCTAAGATGAATGAAACCTCATCCTTCAGGGAAACGAAGCAGAAACTCCTCGGGCGGCAATTAATGATTTCCAGCATACATCGATGAATCTGTGGACAATATTTTGATGAATAGTTCAAGCTACGAAATCTTGAAAGAGCTTGCGATGTTGAAAAATGGCCGACACTATTGATCAGTTATCAAAATGGTTGCAGTTCATTTTCAGCTGATTGATTCATTGACCATTCGCTCTCCGAGGTAGTCGTTTAAAATGCGTCGAAGCATTTATCTATTGTATGGATTGATCATGAGGGCCGGATGCCTCTCTACTGCCGTGCTCCTGTTTGTGTGTGGGGGGGTGGTGGCTGGAAACTGTGGAGATGTTGGGATAAACGCATTGAATGGACTCTAACAATGCTTTTGCCACACCTAGTTCATACTAACGCTGATTAAATACCAGAAATTTGCTCGGGGCTGCATCTGCAGTCAGCTGCATAACACGGCCTGGGGAGCAGCGTTTGCCCAGTCACGGCGTGTATGGAGTTGGCAGTCTTCCCGGCACCAGCCCATCTCTGAGAGTCGACACTGGACACAGCTCAGACAAAGTGGCAGTGTGACACACCGGCTCTCATGTTGTAGCCCTAATTGATTTACATGCGGCGAGACGAAGCCCTTGCTCGTTTCTGAAGAGGTTTGCGTGGAAAACGCCGCTCTATATGCGGCAGAAACCACGCCGCCTGTGCGTCTACATGCATCAACGCAGAGTGACTGCAAATTAGTCCGTTTGTCTTCTACTCGTTGGGCTTTTGCTCTGTACTGTTGTCAGGTGGAGACTTTGCGTTGCCGTCGTTGCTGCACCTGTCACTTATGTTTGTCTTTGTGTCTATAAAGCATATGGCATTTCAAATTAGCTCGCAGCTCGCAGCCATCGCTTTAGGGGAGAGCTTTTTGTGGCATTCTCTGCCGGCAGCATCAGATAATGGTAAACCTGTGTGAAGCGTAGCACTCTCTTGCAAGTCATTTTCACTTATTTATATATTTTAATTTTCATTGACAGTTGGGCTCAGGGCTAAAACCGATCTGTGCTCCCCGAACAGGAAAGTTACTACCGGAAATGATGATTAAAAAAAACAAAAAACAGACTGTTTGTGGAAAGATGGGGCCTTGTTTTACTTGCAGCCTTATTCTGTAATTACACTCATCGAGTTTCCAGGTGGGCCTGTCAGTCTCTTTTTAATAGATTTTTATTTTTTATTTTTTAAATACTCACAGGAGGCCAATTTTTGGATCCCTTTTCATGATATTGAGAAAATGGTGTTGGAAATCTCTTTGAGTCACCGCTTTGGTTGGATCCCTCTGATGCTGGGAGCTGTATTTTTGGCCCGAGCTCTTGCTTGTGAGGCATTGTGGCTCTGCAGTGGTCGTTGTGAAGTGAATTCTAAGGATGTTGTCCTTCGTCGGTGGTGAAAGGAACCTTTTGTGATGCGCTGGTTCCCTCGGATGTAGCGTGATGTGCAAGACCTCTCCCATGGGCTCCGAGGGTTTGTTGATGGTCGATGAAAGGAGTACACTCTGTTTACCATGTATTATGTCTTTTCTTTACAGACCTTTTATAGTTGCCGCTCTGAATCGTGAAATCTTTGAACTGTGAAAGCAGGCATGCTGTTTTTTTTTTTTTTTTTTTTTTTTTTTTTTTAAATGTCTTTTATTATTTTATTTATTTTTATTTATTTTTTTGCCCTGGGTGAATATCTCGGTAATACTCAATTCACCACCCTGAATACCTCCCCAGCTTGGTTTTCAGTGCACTAAAAAGATTCATTTCTTGAAAGCAAAGTTTAAGTACAGTAACTAGCACATGCTTTGTAGGTTCTTATATTCACTGATTGGCTGGAGACACTCGTTTCTTCCTGTGCAGCAGACTGGAGTTTGCCATTTCTTTTTTTGGTTTATTTTTGCATTTCTGTGAAACCTTCTCGAGGCTCTTCCTTCAACAGGGACTTTTAAATCTGTATCGGCCGGTCAGCTCTTTCAGGTGTGACATTACACTGGATCAGTGTCCCAATACATGCAGTCTCTCAAACTTTTCTTGCATGTAAGCGGTGTGAGGGCCATATGGTTTCTCTCTGGACATTATCAGACTGATTATAGTGAAATCACCCACCTGCTCTTTGATTTGATGCACAAACAGAATGCCACACATTCGTCATTGTGATTAAACGCATGATCTTTTTCTCCAGATCGGACATTCATGGGGAATATGTTCACAGCATCAAACTGGTTCACTTTCCTGGAGGAGAAGCGCGACATATGAGCGCTTTTTAGATGGCATGGAAGACTCCCAGCTGTCCCCCGGATCTGTGAAGTTTTGCAGCCGTGCTTGGCAGATAGGCAATCTGTCCCCGGCATTAGGCGATCGCATATGTTTGCTATGAAATCAGTTCTCATACACCGATTCCACCCTGCCTTTGATTTTTGAAATAGCTTTCCCTACCGCCTCTGGTACTGTGAGTCAGACTTGGGAACATTTTAACCAAGTAAGATTTTCACATTTGCATTGTAAGGATTTCAAAAAAAAAAAAAAAAAATGGATTGAAGTGTGCAGCAATCTTTCGTTGTTGTTGCTCAAGAGGAATGGCTGCTTCTTGGACAGCTTCTGGGATAGGATTTTAGCTGTGCTGTCATTTGGCTTTACTCTACATTTTATTTAATCCATCTCCCAGATGTGGTGGCACAGCCCCCCCCCCTCCTTTTTTTTTTTTTTTTTTTTTTATAAATCTCCTGCATCTGACTCTGGTAGCCTTCGCATGGCAATATAGCTCATGTTTCATAAGTCGTCTCTCCTGACACGGTGGAGCAGCGTTACTGAATGAAGGAAAGGTTACACTGACGGTGGTCCTTCTTATTTATTTATTTCAACCAGGAACACTTGAAGCATTACAAATGTGAACAGGGAAAATGGTGCCGTTGCAGCCTCCAATGGCGGTTGTTGGCTTGGAGCGAGGACCGTGTTACGTCACAGACGGGTATGAGTGAGCGAGTCTGTGTCACCTTCCCCATGTTAGGAAATCCGCTGCATATATCTCACGCTATCAACCTCTGAAGTGCTGCAGCTTAGCAGATACTGATGTTCCCACCTGATTACCGTCTTCCACTTGAGCTAAGATAGCTGGCTGGTTGCTGTAGACGAGAGACAAGCATGAAACCTTATCTAACCTTTTAGCAGCAAAGATTACTCATTAAAATAGCAAACTAGTCCCTGAAACCTTTGCAGGTTTGTTATTTTCTGATCCTACACATTCCAATTGTTACAGTAATTGTGGATTAAGGCTAAATCACAGACAACTAAGTCAAAAACTGAAATATAATGTCTGTCTGCTGCTCACAGTTTCTCTGTGCAACATGAAACTAAGAGTTTAATCTTCAGTGGGACTGGGTCAGATAATCTGATGCTTTACCGGTCATCTCGCTTCTTGCCTTTCTTGCCCTGTTGGACTTTGTTCTGATTTCAGAGAATCTTCTTCAGTAAAGGTGTCTACGTTTTGCCGCTCAGTGACATCTGGTGACTCTAGAGGAAAAAAAATGTACATGACTGGCTCAACAAAACACAAGAGACTGGTGTTCGATTCCCATTTCATAATATAATAGTAACCTTGAAGACTTTCCCTGCAGCACTCCTGGTTTGTAATTGCAGCCATGACAACCAAAGGGGCCGCCATTTCAGCAGGTCATCCTATAGGTCGTATAAGAGGGTTTAAAAAAAAAAAAAAAAAAAAAAGAAAGAAAAGAAGAGCAAACAGTCTAATTTTGTTCAGGTTGGAGAAGTTTGTGTGATTTTGATATTGCCCTTTTCTCAGATCTCAGCCGTTTCTGAGCACAATATTATCAAAATGGGACGGCAACTAATCTATGAAAATGAGACTCGAGTCGTAATCATGTGAAAAACGCAGGATGATTTATTGTTATTCGTTCAGTGAAGCCACGGTCCAGATGATAGTTTGACGGGTTTCATTTGAATACACTTCTACACATCCAATAAAAGATGGGTACACTTGTTTTCCATGTTATCTCGTGCTCATCATACGTGCATTTGATAAAATTACACTGTCGGCTTTGGAATTAACATTCGTGTCGCGGCGTCGGTGTCGTTCCACCTGTGAGCGTCCGACCCGCTGAAGGCAAGATATGAAAAAAGGTATTCTTCTGTAGACAGACATGAGAGATAATAATCTATGTTTAAGATTAGTTCTGCATGCAGCATATGCCGTTTGTGAAAATGTGAAAGATGGCGAGATCAACCATCTGGTACAGAGGTGTTGGCTCTGCTGCTTTGCATATCAGCAGGAATTTCCCGCCGGACTGTTCGCCTGCATGTGAAGAGTTTGTGTGTGCGAGCAGCTGAAAAAACAGACAGAATATGACCAGGGTTGAAACTCCCCCCCCCCCCCCCCCCCGCCTTCCTGCCCCTGCACAGAATCCCCAATGCTGCAAATCTGCTAAAGGACTCAGACATGCACAGTACGGTCTGGAAAACTACAGGCTTCTCCTCAAAAATTCTTTCTCAGCACAATATTGTTTTCAGTCGTGGGGATTGCTTTTTCCTGCTGCAGCTCAGAGTCCAGCTAGTCCCCCCCCCCCCCACCAAGAGTTCACAGCTATTTCTCACTGTCAGCGTGGCAGGAGGGCAAGTGTGTTTTTAAGAGGACGCTGCAGGTTCCTGTACATAGGCCTGAGCGTTCAACTCCATCATCTCTTCTGTATCGGTGTTTATTTATTTATTTATTTATTTTTTCTTGATGTCCTGAAAGATTTACGGTCAATGTGAGAAGACTGGAGCCCCCTCCCCTCCCCTCCTGTGTCTTAGTGGTAATTACACATTTGGCATGTGCGGGCCTTCAGTATCTCCCACTGAGAAATCACAAGCTGTGGAGATGTCAACACTGTTAGCACCACACCACACTGAATCAGCCGGCTTAATGAATTAATGATTAGAATTTATTTTTAGTTTGAGGTTGATTTAAATTCGGTATTCTGTTTTCTGCAAAAGTTTTATCTACAAACACGTTCACCCCCAAACGTAGAACCAGCTCCTGCTGATGTTCATACATTTGAGTTGTTTTACTGTGTCGAGGGTTCATTGTTGCTTCCTTCCTTTTGCGTGTGTAGATGGATTCTTATTCGCCGTCGTTGCTCATGGCTCCTCTGTCGAGCCCTGTTATTGAACTGGACTCCTATTGGCTGCAGTGGCTGCTGTCCCAGCCAATCACAGCGTCCGATTCAGAGGCTGGACCGTCAGTTTTTCTTTTTTGTACATCCAGGTTAAATAGGGAGCACAGATGGAAAGATATAACCTGTGAAGAAGTTAATGCAGTTCAGGCTTTTCACCTGATTTTTTTTTTTTTTTTTGTATTATTTATTTTATTTATTTATTTTATTTATTTATTTAAGAGAAAAAAAACACCAAATAATCCTTAAACATACAATGACAGAAATTTCAAATCACCTCTTGCAAAATCTACTGAAATGTGCAGAAGTTGTTTTTGTTATCTGAAGTCGTGCTGAATCGGTGCATTTAAACTGTTCCTGCTCTTTTTGCTCCACCTGCACACGTGGACTGTGTTGCTGTATCGCGGTTTGCTACCAGCTCTGGTCGAGCAACAACAAATCAAAGTGGACATTCCTACGGTGTGTTTTGATGCATGGCTCTGCCTGTTTACATGTCAGGTCCTCTTGTTAATCTCCCGAACATGACGGGACGTCAACATTTTGCAGTCTTGGTCTGTCTGTTAGGCAGGTCTCCCTCCCCTTTGTACAGTCCAGATTGCTTGGGTGTGCTTCACAGGGCACTTTGGCTTTTTGAAGTTGATGTAAATAAACGTTGGCGTTTCATCTGTTGTCTGGACTCGATTTCTGAGGTGTTTTTTATTTATTTATTTATTTTTTTCCCCCCCATCAGCTGTGCACAACATGCTTTACTCAACGATCCACAGAGCTGTTGAATTTACCAATTTTCATTTGTTACTTTTAACAAATTTATGGTTTGACTCTGCTCATCTGAATGTCACAGCCTCCTCATTGGAGTTGTTTTATTTATTATTTTTTTTTTTGAGCACAGCTTTGACACTCGATTGAACACTGTGGCATCTGCAGAATATTATTCTGAATAAAGCAGATGTTTCGTTGTTCGAGACCTTGGCGTGCGAGCACTTTGGTCGAATATTGGACTGAAAAACAAACAAGCAAAATTAAAAAAAAATAAATAAAAAAAAGTTTAAAAAGCTTTGACAATGAATCAATTTAGAGAGCCCGGAGCACATGCCTCACTTTATTCTGTTGAGTTTCAATAAAGCCTGAAACCAGTCAATAATGTTGTCTAGGACTCGTTGAGGGTTGCATTGCGGATATATGCTGAACATGCAGTTCGAATGCTTTACGAATTAGGTCACCATAACATTGACTGCACTGGATTTGCCTGACGATCACATCGAGTACAGAACCCCCCCCCCGACAAAAACAGGCTTCTGTTGTTTTATCATGTTTAATTAAAACACATTTATTGTCGGTGACAACGGAGGAACTTGGTAAACATCTCTGGGGGGGAGAAAAAAACAATGAAGTGCATTCCTGTCTTCACACCAACATGCCTTTCTTAGATTTTACATTTAAAGTTACCTCATGCACATCAGTCAATGGTAGGTTTAGCTTCTCAGCCCAGGGGACGGCACAAGATGTTTATTTTGGGCTGTGAAGCCCGTGAAATCCCATTCAGATCCATATAAACATAGTTGAATATATAGAAGAGGAGCCACCTGCTCTGCGAGAGCAACGGCAGAGTCATCTGGGCCGAAGCTGAAGTTAGAAACACTTCAATTAGTCGCTGCTGGTATTTCTGGGAACCGTCCTCCTCCACTTCATGAAACAGATGAAATATAAATCTTCTTAACTTATGCGGTGCCGTTTTAGAGCAGCTCACAGTAAGGAAATTGAAAACCAACCTATGGTCAAATGTGCAATGTGGTTTATAACACTATATCCTCTTCTTTTTTTTTTCTGCCATGGAGCGTACAGCCAGATTAAGCAATGACCAGTGTAATCAATTCTTTTATTAGGTTACATAGCTTTTAAAAGAAAAGTAATCCCTGCCTGTTACAATAGACTCAGCTATGCTATATTAGGCCCAAAGGACATTTTAATAATTTTCCCATAAGTCTATGAAACAGGATTTAACCCAGCCAAAGCCGAAGAAAGCTGCCAGCTCCTCCACGCCTCTAACTGTGAGGCTAGCATGTTAACATAAGTCAACATTTCTCCCTTGCTGTCTTTTGATGAGTAATAATAATAATAATAATAATAATAATAATAATAAAAAGACTTTTAGCATTTAAACCTGCCCATAAGCAAGTTCATTTAAATTAGACCCCCCCCCCCCCCCCACCACCCTTCCCTCTGCTCCTCAAATCTTAGGATCTGCCCTGCTTAGAAATTCAGCTCCAGGAAAACAACACACATCTTCTACATCAGTAAAGCTGACTCGGGCTGGGCAAAACAAGAAGCGATTTTAATTATTTATTTTTTCGCCCCCGACTGGTGGAGTAATATGAAACAGGAGGGCACACAATCCAAACGAGCTCCACGTCCCATCCTCTCCGCGTGAACGTGCATTAAGAACCTGCTCAATTAGCGCCAGTTTAATCTTTTGCTCCTCAAAGTGAGGTATTAGAAGCGGCCTGGGGGTCCAAAGCAAAAATTAGAACTTGATTAATTCAAGTCTTTTAATTTACTTGAAAAGATGGCAATTAGAAGAATGGAAAAAATATTGCTTTAATCTATATTGTATTGGCAGCAGGGAGAGGAGGGGGAGTATGAGCTTCATGTGCTGCACGCCAGGCCGAAGAAGCAGCTCTGTGCAGTTCATCAATAGTGTTGATTGTTTTTATTTTTATTTTTTTTAATCTTTCAGCAGTAGATAAAACCAATCACCATATGGCAAATGAACTCGCATCTTTTTCACAAAATGGGCCACAAGTTCAGTTTTTCAAGGACTCGTAGCACAATTTTTAAGGAGTTTAGTTCAGATTGGCTCGTCAGGTACAGATGGAAGAAGAATTTATTCTGTGTAGGACAGTCAGGTAGTTTGTCCTACTGCTTTAAAAAAAAAAAAAAAAAAAAAAAAAAAAAGTCAAAAGGTATTTTATTGTTTGATGTCTTTGTTACAGGGGAGATGGTCGACTTTTTTTTTTTTTTTTTTAATGAAATCCTAATGAGCAATTTTGGTTCATGCAGGTGAGCCTGAAAACATCTTAAAAAAAAAAAAAAAAAAAAAACAAGCAACCAAAGAAACAAAAAGGAAAATCTAGTTGTTAAGTAGTGTTTTCTGGGGGGAGCATTTGTTTTAGGCAGAAACCTGAGCCGCTGGCCGAGTAATCACAGAGTCATTGGTAATGATTAAAAACCTATCAACCACTCACAGATAGATTAGAGCTGCTTCGGCCACGGGGCTGGGAAATCTTATTCCCACGTCAGACGGGGAATAACAATTCCCAGAACAACTGATAAGAAAAAGTGTAAAAATAACTGGTATAAATTTAGACACAGATTTTATTATTAGAAACACTGAAGTGAAGGAGAAGGAAGGTTTTTCTTGTTTTTGTGAAGGACAGTTTGCATCATTGGATAAAGGTTGAAATGTTCTTTATTTATTTTAGTGTGTGTGTCCGCCTTTGTTTTCCATATACAGTCTTTTATTGGAGCATATATAACTTGGGGCAAGAAGCGATGGGGCAAATCCAGTGTGAATTAGACTAAGACTAATAAAGTTCTCCATTCTTTGTAAGTGCTCACACAGCGTTTGAGTGCCAACCTTAAAGAGGCTTAGAATAATGAATTAGTCATTGAGATCTCTGAGGACATGAAGGGAGGAGAGTCTGGCCTAAATGCACAAGTCAATCAGAAGCAGATAACGGCTCACACAATTAAAAGTTTTGCAGAAGACTTCATTACTTTCATTCTGAAAACACTTGAAATTCGTAATGCTGCGTGTTGGAGGCTGACTTTGCACAAAAAAAAAAAGTCTTCCATGTTTGTTGGGCAATTACTGAAACCCCCCCCTCCCAAAAAAAACCCCCAAAAACCCTTTATAATGGAGTTTATTTATTCATGCCTGTATTTGTTAGCATTTTTTAAACATCCATTTAGAAAGAAAAACAGACAATTATAAACTGCCTGTTAATTAGTGAGAAAGTTAAAGCTCATCTGCAGTTCCTGAGGAGCCGACAAAGAAATCTGGACCAGCACCACTGTCGCTTACATGTGCGTCCAACGTTGGCGTCTGCCTGCGGACAAAAAAACGCATTGGCCCAGTATATAAATGTTTTTCCAGACACAAATAGTCTTTAAATGAAAAGTTTCCGAATTACCAGCAGTTTCAAATGTCTGCTGAAATAAACACGCCCGCACAGTCGTCGTTCTGTCTCTGCAGATTGTGAAGTGAGCACATAATTTAATGTGATTGTGTGTTAAACAACCCAAACAGGTGTAACAGGCAAAGTTTACAGAAAATATGTTTTTTTTTAAATGCTCCTGGATCTCATCAAATGCGTTCCTGTGGGTGTCTGCGCGATCGTTACAGCAGGCTTTTCAAAAGCCATTTACATTAATAGCGCTCATCGAGTGCATCATCTTGCCCTGAAATCACCACAGAGTTGAATTACCTCCTCTCACATTGTTTTTTTTTTTTTTTTTCTTTTTTTCTGATTATTCGTACATTCTTCTTGACTCCACGGTGATCACAGCACTGGCGGTCTGTAATTATTTCAGACTCGTCTCTCCTTCAGTCATTTTTGAGATTAATGATGTATTCAGGAAATGGCTGGATGTCCCTGTTTTCTTTATGTCTGAGTCAAATCTCTGTGCCTCCTTTTATTAATGCCACCAGTCGTGTTTTGTTGCCAAGTAAAATTTTGCTTCATTAAATGAGGCAAAGAAAAAAGAAACCTCTCCCTTGCTGTCATTAATTTAGCCACTTCTCTTATTTGAAAATCCAGGATGAAATCTATGCAGACCATCTCCCGCTTTCATCTGTCTGCTGAGCTCTCAGGTGTGGCTTAATAGTTTGGCCTCGTTGTGTTGCAGTTGTGCTGTGGGATCAGTCTAATGCCAATCTGCCTCAGGGCTCTTAACTAAGAGCCGTGTTTTCATGGTTGTGACTGCTGACGCCTGATCACAGAAACAGGAAGTTGTCCAGACTATTACATTTCCATTTTAAAACAATAATAAATCGTTAGTCGTCGGAAATGAACCGGATAAAGTCGGTAAATTACACAATATGCTGGTCAAAGGAGATGGAGCGACTTCGGCCTACACAAATTATACCAAACAACCTGTTAATGGACTCGCTGCTGAACTCATCACAATAAACAGAAAGGCTAACACACGACTGCGTTCAGACTACAAGCACTGAAACGGACGGGGACACATGTATTGCTGTAATGTACACACAGTTTTAAATACGCTCATCGTGGAACTCAAATGATTTCTTTAAGCAGCGTAAACAGACGAATTCAAGAAATTCCAAAATAATGTAGATGGAGATAAAAATGCAAAGAAAGATGATGTAGTGCTGATGTGTCTTTTTATTTTTAAGTCACTGCTGACTAAACAGCTGACCTGTTGATTTCCTGCATGCGACCTGGTAATATTTTTCCTGTTTTGTGAAACACGGTGAGATGTAGTGGAGCTGCATTCACCCGATCGCTTTGTGAAACCGTTTTGAATGGAACGAAATTCCCTTCAATTTGAAATGACTGAGCTGAACATCTGAGCAGGGAGAAAAGGCGTCCTTGGAAGTACTTGACGGCACAAGTCTCAATCTGGTAGTGTTGACTTATTTTTTATTTTTTGAAGCTTGAAGGTTTTTACTATTTCATCCACAAATGGATAATTTCTTTTACTGTGAATACGGATCATGGAGTGATCACGAAATGTTGGTCCCACCGATCAGCCCCACTGTTGTCTCCTTGCTCGTTCGTTCATTCATCCATTCATCCGGCTGTCTGTCTGCCACACGCTGGTCCGGGGGGGTCGGCGTCTCAGCACACGCTTGTGCGGCGTGCATCTCGACGCCACAGGAAAGCGACGCGTCGGTTTTAATGTTTGTGAGCGAGACGCCAGAATTCTTCCTCCTTTCTCTCCGTCGCCTAACACTGGGCAAGACATTTTCTCCTCCATCAATCATTGAATTTATTATTATTTTTTTTTACTTTACTCATAAATTTTTACTAAGTGTAGTTTTTAAAAAAAAAAAAACACAAAAGTTTCGAGGTGATGAAAGTATTGATTCTGAAAAATCCATTTGGTTTTGTCCTTGTCTGCTGTTGACCTTCCAGCAGCGTGAAGATAAAACAGGCTATTGGCTGGGATAAGCAGTGATGGGTACCAAGAGTGGATATCATTATCAGCTCAGTTGACTCATTAGTTATCAGTGCTAATTTTAATGTGGTATTCGGCATGTCTAGACCTGCAACAAGGCCTTGCAGCGGACTCGGGTTCATAAAAGGTATAATATCATGACCCCCCCCCCCCCGACTGGTAGGATTACACTGACTGGTATAATGTTATATTTGCAGCCTTTCTAAAAGGCCAATATCCCACTGTGCTTTCTGCCGTTTGATAAATAATTACTGGCAAAGCGTCAAAGTCAGCAGCCCGTTCCTGACAGGCTTCTCACTGTTGGGGAGGTTTTCAGCTGTCAGCAGGGCCTTTGTTTTCATTCTCATATTCTGAAACTGTTCAGGAGAATCTGAATGCAAACCGGAACCTGAGCTTTGTCAAAAAAAAAAAAAAAAAAAGGAATTAACTTGCATCATAAAATGAAATGATACTGTGCATCAAATTAAATGAATGAGGATGAGTAGCAGGTGGAAACTTTATATAAAACCAGGTAGATTAAAGTGTGAACTCGGAGAACTTGTGGTGTTGTGATAATAATGAAAACCTCTTTCCTCCAAAATCCAACGGAGCGGAGACGGGCGACTCTACGAACCTTCTCTTATTGTTTTGTGAAGATGTGTGGGGATCTGCGAGCGGCGACGAGCATGATCCTGAATGAATGATGGGAGCTCAGACTCCCTGAAACAAGTGCCCCCCCCCCCCCCCCCCCCCCCCCCCCCAGGGGAAATCAAATGCAGAGCAAACTGGTAGAGCAGGGTTCATCCGCTTTACAATTGCAATGTGACATTCTGTGCCGCTGATGTAGTAATTTTTCATGGAGGCAGTTGAGTCCCTTTGCTCTAAATGCACCAGAGGTGAGCCTGTTATCCCAACAGATTATAAATTCAGGGGTGAAACGGGCAAGTGAACTCAACATGGCTGCCCCACTTTTAATGTGGATTAAAGTGGAGTGCTTGCTCCATTTATAAATTCCCAAATGCATATTACCGAGACATATTTGATGACAAAACGACTCGCATTTGTTGTGCCGGACTGAGCCAGCGGCGTCGCCTCTCTGTCAAATTATTAAACCAGCCTTGCTCTTATGTTGACAGCGTTAGCTAAGTAAGTACATATCTCCAGGAAATCTCCCGGGGGGGGGCGTTCTCAGCGTTAGGTTAACCATCTGTCCTTTGATATTCCCTGCAGAGAAGCTCCAGATTTTAAGTCCTGATGGTATTTGTCGTTATGATTTAGTCGCTTTGATTTCAGACGACATCATCTGCTGTCATGTACAACCACCATCACTTTCATCTTATCCAGCGGGGTCATGCTGTCTGTCTGTGGGCAGTGATCATGTCCTTCCACTTTATCATTTCAGTGGCACATTATTGCTAAAAGAGGCTGTTTATTTTTTTTTAACGTCTCACTTTTCTGGTCCAATGACTTCCATTTAGTCACCGTTATCCCGCTGCGTCTCATAGTGGAGGCTTCTCCATCCAGAAGAGAGAACCTGCCCCGCTTCCACCGGAGGAAAATATAACACTTTTAGGAAACATAACATCAAAAGGGAGGAAAAACCGGAAAACTGCCTATTTCCCACATGAAAGTGTATTCACGGGCCTCGGGGGAATACAAGTGCAGATGTTTAAAAAAAATAAATAAATAAAAATAAAGTTTTTACGGCCCTCGGGGAGCTGCTGAAGACGGCTAAACAAGTGATGCCACTTGAGTCCGCACTGCGAGTTTGGTAGTGAAATGTGTGTGAGGGTTGGAGAGGAGGCGCTAACTCGACCTCAGCAACGCACTCCTCCCCGCTCCGGCTTATGCTTAAAAGCCCCATGTTGCATTGTGGGTGACGCAAAGTGTCCAGGTTTTGAAAAACAAAGATAGATCTAAAAAAAAACTAAAGATGGGTTTTAGTGACTGAAAGAGGATGGTTGGTTCTTTTTTGACCGTTTTCATGGCAGAGCTTATGAAGATCAATTAATTCAAATTTTTTCTTTTTTTTTAAATGACAGAAGAAAGTAACGAGTGAATCTTCTTTGTATAGCACAGTTCTTCATCTTCATGATTTTCTGCCATCGCTCCTATTTCTAGCTGATTGCCCCCCCCCCCCCCCCCCCCTTCTGTCTAACTGCCTAACTGCCTTCCCACCCACAGACTTGTTCAACCCGGAGTCGCTGCCACGCTCGGACTCTCAGGGACGCCGTTTGACCTCTGCGCCCGCCCACACGCCCCGCCATCACCATTTCACAGCAGTGCAGATTATTTGAACGAACGTGCTCATCAGTTGAGTCGCCTGTTGGCCGAGCCCGGCCTTCAGGGGAGGTTTGCACAGCTAATCCAGCCCGCGTATTTGGATCACAAGTCAGGATAATAACCAATATGTGGTCTGAAAATCAAAATCCCATTTTCGCAGCCGGCTGCTAATCTGTTGGCCCATTTGGCCAGGGCAGGAATAATAAAGCCTGCTGAATGTCCCGGACAAGAGAGCTCATCTCCTGAATAAGTACCAGCCTCAACTGCTCTTTGGCAACGTCTTCTGCAAAGAAGTGTTTGTGAAGCTGAGTGCGTGCGTTCTTGGGGTGATGATATTTCCAGATGGGGCCGCGCTGCGTCGGGAAATAACTTTTTTTTTTTTTTTTGGTTGGTGGCGTCACTGATGACAGGTTCTCATGCATCATCACATTTCAGGGGAAAAAAAAGATATCGGTCGCATCCGGACTGCCAAAATGCCAATGAGTTTCTCTGTGAAAACAGGAGCTTGTCTTAGATGTCTTTATTTGGGTCATTTAAATGTATTTAAATGGGCTTAGAGTGCAAATAATGAGTATTTATTGATTTCACTTCAAAGGAAATGGATTGGCAACGGTTATATCCAGTTTCAGGAACATCTGCCATGCACGTCCTCGGAAATAAATGATCATGTTTATCAGCTGCTAATTGGTGCTCCTAGATTTGTGACTGCCAGATTTAATTACCTCCCACAGGTCCTACATCTCTGTGAAATGCATGATGGGATTCACGAGGAGTGCCAACTTTAAGGACTTTGGACGGCAGTACAATATTTAATGTCAGACCTGTCTGAGGAGAATAATGAGGATGAGGCTTTCCCCTCAAACTAAATCCTCAAATGGTGCCGCTCACTGTAAAATCTGTGCCGATACAGTTGGAGGATCAAACGCAGAGAAACCTTTTGGAAAAAGTAACGATTTCCATTAGCAGTTTTTGCACAAACTTCAGCTCCAAAATGGTACATGAGCTCATGCCCATCGCAGAAAATAACAAAAAGAACCGTACATTTATCTAAAAAAAGTACCTTTGTGACGTGGACAACAACCCCAAAAGGGAAAAAGGAGAAAAACCCCAGAAAACGAAACTCAAAATTGCGCGTTTCTTTCCCATTATGATGCATTGTCTGGCTTTTTGGTGATAAAATTTAAATCTGAGAAAAGCACAAGTGGGAACATTTTATTATTTCCTGGGATTTTATACAAAGATGAATTAATGTGTGATTTTCAGACCCTTTTACAGTGAAGTGCTTTTTTTTTGGGTCCAGGGAAAAAACTCTGTGTGCGAGCTGGATCGCAGCTTTTTGTCACAGCAAACTAAGTCCAGATAGTTTTTATTTCGCCACCCACCATTTTTTTTTTTTTTTTTTTTTACTCCTCTTTCAGAAGTTTTTTTT
Organism: Echeneis naucrates; assembly: GCF_900963305.1. Lineage (NCBI taxonomy): Eukaryota > Metazoa > Chordata > Actinopteri > Carangiformes > Echeneidae > Echeneis > Echeneis naucrates. The sequence goes on along the minus strand of NC_042524.1, from coordinate 2,836,963 downwards.
TTTTTTTTTTAAATGGAGTTTCACTGACATTTCTCTACTTCGACTTTTGCAGAGTTCAACCAACTTTGCACATCTGTTCTCGCATCTCTCTGAAGATGCTGACATTTTCACATTTCTTTTTCCTCAGACTTTCCTTTTCTTTTTTTTTTTTTTTTTTTTTTTTTTTTGGGGTGGAAAGTTCCATTTCAGCATTTGAAGAAATAATCTAATTAATAATTGGTTTGGCTTTGCTTGTTGTAATTTAAACTACAGCAATTACCCGAAAACAAGGGAAAAGTGATTTCTTTTCTGCTTCGAGCGGATTGAGTTAATATATTTTTGTCCTCGTTGTCTTTCTAGCAAACTCATTGTTGGTGTCTAAAACTGTGAGCTGTGTTGGGTGCGTTGTTAAATGCTGTTAATTTCTTCTGTTCACAAGTGTCTGTCAATGTACTCGGCCCAGTGACTCGGAAAAACTGATGCAACAGAAGACAATCAGGACTAAGTGAGTCATACGATCGACACAGCGGCAGGTTGTTAATTCTTGGAGATTGCCTATTGTGCATTGATTTTTATTTTTATTTCTATTTTTTTTTTTTATTATATCTGCAGAGAGACTGAAAGACTGAAACGTTTAAGTGAAAATCTTTGAGCACGTTTTGTATCGTCAGATTGTTGTTGTCATGGAAATGATTGTTTTCCCCTCATCTGAGGTGGAAAAGAAGCAAACTGATCCTTTTTCATTTTGCTTTAATAATTTCCTTTTTGTGTGTTATTGACGTGAACTTGTTTTTTTTTTTTTTCCTCCCCTCCTCCTGTGGAGGTGGATTTTTCGACCTGAGTATCCAACATGAAGGAGGTCTACTTTCATCTATCGTACCGTTAATGGTTTGAGCTAACGGCATGCTGCTTTTTAAACATCTTAGAGTTCGTCTGAGTTAATTATAGTGACAGAATAAAGACTTAGACAATAAGATTTTAACAGCATTCGAGGCTTTGGAGCAGTTTTATTTTTATTGTTTTTCATGATTACTGCTCAAAAGAATGAGCAGAACTCGTGAATGGATACAGATGGAAAATTCAAATCAGCTCCAGAACAACCCGAACACATGAACTTTCTGTGCGGAAGTTTTCTTTGGTTATGGCGGCTTAAAATGTTTTTAATCCTTAAAATAAGACAAACTTTTCGATTTCTGATCACAGTCCTTTCTTGTTTTCACCTGTTACACTGAACAGAAACGTTTTTGAGTCGGATCACAAATTTTTTATAAATGCAAACTCCCTAAAAGAAAAACATGAAGATATGAAACCAGAAAAGCTTTAATGTAGCTCGTAAACGAGGCACTTTGCTTCAAGATTCTGTCCGACTCTCCCGATACTGCTGACCGTCTGGCGGCTCGTGCTGTTTGGACGAACTCGCCAGATAGAGCTTGATTGCCGAAGGCTTCGCGGACACGCGCTACGTTTCTATTCACTTCAGATCCTTTTCTCCTGTGGTTCATTCACTCTCCCAAAGGAGATGTGATTTATTTGATCTGCTCCTTCTGGCAGCTTTTTTTTTACATGAGACAAATGAAACAAAACCCAAGTTTTCATTCCCAGTCCTGCTTCTTATTTCAGGAGTTTGTTGTCTGGTTTGTAACTGAAGTCCTGATCATGTTTGCACTGCAGCAGAAAATGTATACACTGTTTGACAGTTTGTGTGATTTGGACAATAAGTGCAACTCTGTTTGAACTTGAGTATTTTGAGACTGTGCCATCTAGAGACCAGGAGTTTGTCTCCCAGTGTGTTCTGGAGTTATGTTGAGTCACTTTCTCCGTGTAGGTTCGGATGTAAAAGGTTATGTCGTCGCTTTTCGGTTTCTTCAAAGACAGAAGTTCTTTGAAATGTAATGCAGTTCCCAGTTCGACTGGTACGTTTGTTTCGTGTCAGATCACAAATGATGAGGCACTTTTTGCTTCAGAAGTGGGAAAACTTTGAAGTACGGAAACAACGGTGAAGTGGAAAAAAAAAAACAAAACAAAACACATGTTCACTGTGTTAACATTTAGCCAAAATGCTTCTGTTCCAGAGATCCGACCACATCGGAGACTTCGAGCTCCAGCCTTTACATTTTCCCACAGAAGCTGTTTAATAATTAATCCTGCAGCTGTTGATCAGAAGGTCTGTAGTTTGATTCCTGGCCTTTCCTGTGTGTTGTCTCAGTATATTTGTAAACCGTCACAGCTGATCCAGTCAGCTAACCCCGGACCCGAGTCTCAACCTTAAAACTGCATCTCGACCCTGTTGGTCCTTTCTTGTCCTGGAGGACCGGACAAGCCTCCCTGTCTCCTTCTTCCTCAGTGGTGTTCTCGAACAATGAGCGAGTATGACCATCACCTGGCCGGCGCTGATTGCTTCGTATCGGTGAAGTCACCCAGACGAGGGAAGAGATGTTAGCCTGACTTACTGTCAGACTAGCAGCTGATCCACCGTCGCACCATCTGGCTGTTAATCCATCAGAAGTAGGTATTAGAGTACTTGGTCTATACACAGCTGTTACAAATTGTTGGTGGTGTTGGGATGCCTTTCAGCCCAGAATTTACAAATGAGCATAAAATCTTTATATTCATGGCATCTTCCCGAAAGTTAGGCTGGTCTGTTTTTTTTTTTTTGTTTTTTTTGCCTGTTTTTGGCCTCTGCTTCCCTTCTGAACACATTTTTCTTTTTAAATCGGCAGACTAAAGAGCTGCGAGTCTTAACTGTCAGCGGTTGAGTCAATACGTTTGAGCAAAAATCCTCAAGCCAAACTTCACTGCTGAGCAGATCACTTTTTGTTAGTCAATGTAATCGTTAATATTTTATGTCTCCAGAAGCATCACAGAACTCCTGAGGGGGTATGACAGTCGCTCTCAAACCCCCCGAGGGGAGTTTCTTCATTGCTTTAGTGAAGAAGCTCTTGTCTTTTACCTTATTTTATCCTTTTCTTTAACCAGCTTCATCAGTCCAGCTGATATTGTGTTGTGTGTGTGTGTGTGTGTGTGTGTTTTGTGTGGTCCTGGATTCACCCGCTGTTCTGCATCACCGAGCTTGTGATGTCCCACAGATGCAGCTTTCAGCTCTTTGGCGGGTGTTAATGCGTGCGTCTGTCCGCGGACAGATTGTGCCACAGTGAAAGTGTCACGACGGCGCGGGTTGTGGTCACGAAGGTGTGTTTACAGGTGTGGAGCTCAGATCCAAATGGAGGCAGAGCTCGTTGATGGCTGGAAGTGGCCGAACTCGAGGCCGCACGATTGTTTTTGGATCTAATTTTCACTGGAAAGAAGTGTGTGAAAATGTGGATGGTGGTGTTTAAACATGAGCACCAAAATGCTGATTTTCAAATTCAGCACGAGATCGAGTGAGGTTTTTTTTTTTTTTTTTTAAAGGATTTTATAATTCAGGATTTGCTGCTCTCCTACTTAATATGACTGTCAGAGAACGCGGGATGCTTTACTGTAAGCCTTAATAGACTCTGCGGGACTTTCACTGCACTGTTGCCTGATCGTTGTTTCACTGTTGATTAAACCAAAGTTAGCAGCAATTCGAGAAGCGAGTCGCTCGGCTCTATTAAAACCGCGATGAGCACGAAGTCAGTGACTTATTCCAACCCACTGGGCTGTGTGACGCTAGTAATGAACAGTTGTGTTACAAAACTGGCTCATGTGTCGGGACGTGTTGATGCAAACAGGCCAAAGGCTTTGTGTGATGAGTTCAGGCCAACACAGAGAACCAGTCTGTTGTGGTTGTTTGCATCACATTGTGGCCATTTCCATTGACCCACTGAAGCCTTTAGTCTGTCCTCAATTGGCCCATCTTGTTTAAAAAAAAAAGTAAAAAAAAGAAAATCAGGATTATATTAAACTGGCCGTCTGAGGTCGATCTGTATCACCGATCTGCTGGCTTTTTTTTTTTTTTGGCACTGCACAGTTAGTTCAGTGGATCCTTGAGATTTTCTTATTTGTGTTAGAAAAAAAATCTATGTCAAACAAAATGATTACACACACTTGGCTGAAATTAGATTTAATAAGCTTGTAATCAAACTTTTCCCCCTGCAGTTAATTCAGAGCTTATCCTGTTAGCTGGCCATTTGGAAAGGGCGACTGGCTCGTTTTCATAACACCCCCCATCCCCTTCCATTAACCATTCCCCTATAGCACTGGCTCGTACACGACCTTCAGCTATTATTTTGGAAGCTCTGTTTCTGGGTCTCTCCGTCTCTCCGTCTCTCATGTATGTGTTTAACTTGCAGACTTATCCGTCATGTAACCAGCCGAGCATCTGGTAATTAACAGCGAGTTAACAGTTGGATAATCTGCGCTCTACATGGCTCCGGTTCAAATAACAAAGTGCCTTAGCAGTCGGCCTGCTGTAGCCTCTTCAGGGCAGTGCGCTTTATAACAAAAGTATTTAACACAGCTGTGTTTTCCTGTCATAACCTAATCGTGCTTTTATGACCAGTGCATTAAGTCGTTTTGATGTTTGTTTTAAAATCTCTTCAAGTTTTCGATGGTGTCTCAATCTCCGCTTTCAAAATAAGTTCCAGCAATCAGTTTTGCCTTGTCAGATGAAGCGACACAAATGAAAGGCGTAGCCATTGTTCACCTCTGACTGCACAGTCTTCATGATTGAAGGCAGAAAAATTGCAATAGTTGCAATAATTAAGACTTACGATAAAAAAAAAATAAATAATAATAATTGCATGTGAACTAAACTGTACTCGCTCTCAAGAAGCCATTTCAATTGAAACTGAAATCGCATTAAAACTACCAGGGTGGCCTCTATTCAATCAGGTGTTTTAATTAGGAAAGTAGTCAGTGAGGTCTCTGATTTGCCCGCCTGATAGTTCAGACTGTCCATAATACATTATCATGCAACAGCAGGTTATAAATAAATAATTTCTTGCAGCGTGGCATAGCGCTGCTTCATTAAAATGCATTGAGGCTTTTAAAGAAATAGATTGGAAATGATGCAATAACTTTTGAAATGGTCTGATGGGGAAAAACTACAAACATATAGATTTAAAAAAACAAAAAGGGATTTATTGACATGCTCAGTTGATGAGGCTGATGTGTGAGCTGACTGGTGTGTCGGCTTGTTGTCTTTAGAGTCGTCTTCTATTCCTGAAGGCCACTTCTCTGTTTTGATTTAGAGCATTACGCCGTATCTGTTCTGCAGCACACCGCCATTTAGGCTGACCGTTATTATTTATGACTAATCTGCCGATGCTTTGAATTGTTAAATGACAAAAAAGTATCTGTCACATATATATATGATATATGCAGTTTACGGTAACAGAAAATAGAAAATCCACACACTGGAGGAGCGGCAGCATATTTGTGTGAAATACAACTCGGAAAATTCTTTTAACTAATTGTCTTGCCTGTGTTTTCATTAGACACCTTCAGATGGTTCTTGAATTTCAAATATTGAAATGCTTCAGAAATTATGCAGAAAACGTCTTTTTTTTTTTTTCCAGTGAAGAAGACAAATAAGTGGAACAAAAACAACATTTGGCCTGAGGCTTATCAACCACAGAGCCCGATTTTATTAGTTTGCCGACACATCATAAATTTGAATATATATTTGCTTCATTAATTTGACGGCAATCCAACTTTACAGTCTGAGCCACAGACACGGCGCGGCGCATGTTTTCTTAATCTTTGGACACAATGTGCTGATTTCACTGGGTGGGTAGAGATTTTGAGGACATCAACGGTGACGTGAGGCCATTGGGAAAACTGGGACTTTTTCCTCGTGGGCTGAGACACAAACTAGGCCAGTGGCTCAAAGTGGGGGGTGGGAATAAAACATGAGCGACAAAAGGCGGTGTCATGGCGGTCTCTTCTCCTTCCTCAGCTGGCGATGTCCGCGCGGCTCATTGCTTTTCCGTTGGTATCTTTAACTTTGATTAAACCCCTGAGGCGGCGGCCGACTGTTGCTGATTCGCAAGAAAAAAAAAGTGCTTCAAATGGCCGTTCATCCAGCAGAAATGACTCAGCAGAAGACAGACAAACCTACTGAGTGCAGCACAGACGCTGGTCAGCGTGAGCTTCAGGTGGAAAACAACAAGGATCTTAATTAAAATGTATGCCATTTATATTCATAAATCTAATGCTGGCACCGACATGCAGAATGAGAGACAAATACAATGAGACTTTGAGACACCGTCAGTGTCGGCCAAATCGGCAGGATCTGCTGCGGCGAGCGGTTTTTCGTGGCGTCTCCAGCTCGACTTGAGCCAGCGGTTAGGAAACCACTCCACACAGTCAAATTAACTGGACGGGCATTAAGACGAGGAGTTGGACACGTCTTAAACAAGTGCTTTATTGTTTCTGTGCTTTAGTTTGGTTTTAATTCACCAACATGTGGGAAAGAAGCAAAAGCAGTTATTCGTGCCTCTTAATTGCCTGGAGTCTGTTCCAACACAGTATCTTGGTAGATATTTTAGAAGCCCCTTTGCCATTGTTAATGAAGCGCTCTGATGGGATACGATGAATTAAGAAACAAAGGAGATGGCAGAGTTGTAGATCACTCTGGATGCCCCGTTAGTGAACAGGACAGGTGACTTCTGTATACGTCACCCAATAATCCATACATAGTTTTTTTTTATTTTTTATTTTAATATAAATAATTTTATACTTTCACACTGTCAGTGTTAGTAAAAAGTTACCTGTTTCAAAGTCCAGAAAACAGAATTCACTTCCTTTTAAACTCTGTTTTGGTCTCCTTGTAAATGCCCACCAGTGTAGCTGCCGTCTTGTGGTTTTGCTTCTCGTAAACTGAGGCGGAAAGCTGAAATGAGTTGAAAGGTGCTGCGACGCTGTCAAGCGCAGAGGGACGGTGGAGTTGGGTCACCGTTATATAAGAGTGGATTTATCACAGGACAGTGGAGACGAACAGGAAATGGGACAGGGTCAGGAGAACGGTACACAACAAAGGAGGAGCGTTTCACCGCCGGCCATCATTTTAAGACCAATATGGTGATGGACTTTTTTTAAATTTATACCTGACACGTGTGAGGGCGAAATAAACTTCAGCAAAAGCCTATCATAACTACCATGGAGCCATAAAGCATGAAGGGATAGCGGCATGAATTTGCCCTACAGAATATATTGCTGAGCCCTCACAAAACTAAAAAGGCACTGACGTAACCACACAGGAGCGGGACAGCGCCGCACTAAACTAAATGTAGTCTCCTGGAAGGACGAAAGAGAAAGCTGCTTTCCTTCAGTCGGGAAAATGGCCTCACCGTTCTGTATAAAAGGTCGGAGACATCAAGCAGGTCAGGATGGTTCTGCCGTCATGTCGACGTTGGGGGACGTCTCCGTGTTAAAGGGAGAGCTGTTGGTCGGGGTGGTGTAGGAGGACGAAGGTTGGCGGTCGTTGGCCTTGATGGCTGTTCCATCAGTGTGTGTATTGATTCTGCATATGCACACAAACTCACCCTGGTCCTTTTCCAAAGGGGTCGTCTCAGTCATGATGCAGGAGGTCTCTGTGCTGAGGATCTGCTGCAGGCGTCGCTGGCGTCAGCCTGTCAGAGAAACAGCCGAGGCCAGGCTGCTTCACGTTCGTTGGGTTCAATAAGACGAGGCCAAATATACCACAAGCCATTTTTTCTTGGCGTACATTTTTGAGCTCTAATTGAAACTCTCGTCTGTGTGTTGTTTTCTTGGGTTAGCAGTTTGTTGAAGCTTGTCTAAGCCGGTTTCACAGACTGCCGGACTGAGAATAAAAACACCAGTCATACTCATAAAGATGTACACACGGAAATATCAGCGGTGTAATATCCCGCTCTGGCTAACGGTTCCTTTTGGATATAAGGCAAAAGGATACATCTTGTAATCCTCCAACAGAGGTCTAACGTCAAAGAGCCCCTCTGTACTTAATATAAATCACCCCCCTCCCCCCGTCACGATGAGCGCCATGCATCTGCGGCTCTCCTTTTCTTCTGCGACTGCTGTCTCCCTCCCTCTTCAGTGCTCCTTCTTTCCCTGAAATCCTCTCCACCTAACTTTCCCTCCCACCCTTCACCCTGCAGTCAGTGTCTGTCCTAGATTTATTACTCCCCGCCGCCGCCGCCACCACTAACCCTCCATCTCCATCTCTCTCTCTTCCCCTCAGAACGCAACACCACTTGCTCGTTCAGTCATTCACCCACTTAAGCTACTTCTCATTTTCTCCCACACTCTTCACGTATGATTTGTCTGCTGTTAATCCCAACACAATTAGCAAACAAGAAGACTTTCACGACAAGCCAATACTAAGGTGGCATGATAACATTTCTGTTTTTGCTCCAGTTAACCCCCCCCCTCTCTCCCCCACCCATCCTCACTCACCCCCTCACATCCTTCCACAGCATCATTAACTTTGGCATGCTGCCTTTTCCAGAATACATCTTCTTCCTCAAAAGCGTAAAGCTTCCTTTAAATATGAAATATTGTAAAATAACCCCAGGAGCGCTTCATTTCCATTGATGACAACCCAGAGAGGCGTTTTTCCTGAGCCAGACCACCCCTGTGAATACTTCTGGCAACAAAACAATTGATTTAACTTGGAATACTAAAACACATATGCTCTGTGGGGGGGGGGGGGCTGAATAAACTCAAACCTGCTGGCAAAATGTCTGAAACAGAAGGTATCCATCTTAGTTTGTCGTCAAAAGGTTTTGGTGATGATGTGTGATGATGTGCGAATAAGAAAAAACACATTGTGGCTAAATGCTTCAGGCACCCTCAAGGGAGCAGTTGCAATTTTTCTGTAAAAAATTACCACTTATCATAATTGTTGCTATTTTTTTTTAAATTATTATTATTATTATTATTATTATTATCAGATGACCAATTGGTAAGTTTTCTAACAGTTGGAGCTTTCAGAAGCTGCTTTTTGTTGTACAAAGATGGTAAACTGTGAATCTAAATATTATCTGTGATGTGAATTGAATCCAAAAGTTAATAGAAAACAACGATGCGAATAATTACTCCTGATTCGTGGCTTGTCTCCTTTTTAATAAATTATGGGAAAAAAAATATTTTCTCTCTGAGCCGCGTCACATCAACCTCCTGTGTTATCTGTGTTTAGTGACGGCGGGCATAATTAAAAACGTTTCCCCGGCCATCTCGCCTTCGTTCGTGCCTCTCGCAGTTGGTTGTGTGGAAACGGGACCTTTTTACCTCCGACTGCCGTGTGTCACTCCAAAAAGTATGTTAAAAAAAATAAATAAATAAATAAACAAAAAACTTTGGGCGTCACTGCTTAAGGTCTTGCCCCTCATCAGTGATGAGGGTATTAAGGTCAGCTGCTTGGAGCTTTATAATCCTGACATACAAATCTCCAAGTCCCTCATAATCTTTAGACAAATCATCATTCTTTTTCTTCAATTGATAGTGCTGCGTTGCTTTTTTTTTTTTTTTTTGAGTTATTTATTTATTTTACTTTGTATTTAAGACTCGCCCTCCTGTAAGCCTCGGTGAAAGGGAAAATGAAACATTCACTTTGATTTGTGATGTGAAAAAGAGAGAGAATAAACCATTAAAATGTCATCTGGACCCAGATGAAATCGTTGTCGGTTTAGTTTGAGCCTGACGTGGAAGGACAACTGGGGAGCTGGATTGTGTGTTTCTTATTCAGTTTTGGAAGTATTTAATAGGCCTACAGAGACTGCAATGACATTTATGATTGTATTTATACAATATCACATCAAAAGTATTGATCATTATTGACATTGGAATCAAATCAAACAGTTTAATGCCTCAATGCACTTCTGAATATTTTGAGATGTCCTTTTATGTTTTTTAATCAGGGTCTAATCCACTACACACATTGGTAAATGTCACTTTGAATATATTTGCATTTTGTATATGCAGCACCGTCCAAATGATTTATTTATTTATTTTTTGTTTTTGTGCATAATAAAAAATTTTAAATGAGGAACCAAATCATGATCAAGCTGCATCATATAAAAGGTGACAGGAGGAAAAATAGACGGTTTTGAAAATAGATTCTTACATAAAACTGAAGTTATTTTCAGCTCTATTTAAAATATCAGAGATTCCTCCCTGCACTAATATTCAGGACTCTCTTCCTTTTTCATACGGTGGCCTTCATTCGATGAGGCGCAACGCAGCAAAGCCTCTTTTGTTTTAATGACTGCTCCCCCCTCAGGATCCTTCAAACCATTCACCTAAAAGGACCAATTACTTATTGACTGGCAGGTAGCAGAAATTGTTTCCAGCTTCTGCCACTTTCAATTATGAGCCCCTCCTCAGATCCCAAAAATAAAAATTCTCCTGTGACACCATGAAAGATTATTCAGTCGTTTAGCTTTTTTTCGCTGAAGTGACAATATGATTTCATCTCTCCCTGATGATCCGCTCCGGAAGTTCCCAGTTAAACGTATTCTGAATGCCATGTGTTGCTTTTATCATATATATTATCTGCTCTTCAGCAGTTTACACCTATATGAACCTATAAGAAGCTTAGAAATAGCATTCGACTTCCGCACATGATGTGTTTCAGATCAGGCCGAGCTTTTTGGGTCAACGGCAGGCGAAAGCAAAGTGGTATGAAATTGTGAGACATCTGGTTTAAAACAAACACACACTAACAATGTCTTTTCTCAGAATCCATATCTATAGATAATCCTGAATATTTTAGGAAGCCTATGAAATATGATAATGCTTATGTTGTAGGTTTAGGAAATATTTTCAAATGCATTTTGGTTTTGACATAAAAAAAAAAAAAAAAAAAAAAGCACTCCTGGTCACATGACTCCCTTCCACAGGTATTAAGCAATTTTCCAATCTGGGTATGAAGGTTCGGAGAATAAAAAGAAACCAATTCCCAGTGGGTGTGAAGTGGAGTGCGCCATAAGTGAAAGCGATATAACATGGTCGTGATGATACGGTGGACTGCGAACAGAAAGGGGAAATGGGTTAATTACCGAAATGTCAAAACACCCAAGAGTGGAGCACGATTTAGCATGGTTAAACAGGCACATCGGAAGCAAGGTCCCAGGCAGTGGTGTGTGTGTGTGTGTGTGTGTGTGGGGGGGGGGGGTGACATGGTAACCAATTCAATCTGAAACAGTAACCTATCTCAAGAGGCCAGGCTGTTCAGCGCTTTGAAGCCAGGTTGGGATTCAGAGACTGCAGCTCCCATCTGAACTCTGAGAGGAGAGGAAAATCAAGAAACAGAGATTATACATTGAAGTCACGCCTCAATTGATGAGCTGGTGGAGATGGTGGGGGGGCCGCTTTGCCTTACTGGAATACGTTATCTGGGACCATACGTGGAGCGGGGTTTTTTTTTTTTTTTTTTTTTTTGTGAGACCGTTGTGCCCTTCTGTGTCAGGTTGGCTCGGGTTCAGAGACGCTTGTCGCTTCACCTCCGCGGCATCATTTGCCATTTGGGGATAAACATGGAAGTAAACACGGGCAGGGGTGGATGAGGCGCCACCGGAGTGAAATGCTGACATACATCTGTCACCACTGGCCCGGTGCCCTCAGCACTAAGCCTGCGGTGGAGGATTCCGGTGTCGCTGTTGCAGGTCGAACTCTGTATTAATAATAGACAGATAAATGTATGAACTTCATCTCTCATGCAGGATAACGCATCTCGATCAACCGGTCGGCGCCTCGGTGACGAGGGTTGGTTCAAAAGTATTTTATCAAATCTAAATTCAGTGTTGAATCTGCTTGTGGCAGCTGAAGGCTTTTTAATTTTTTATCCTAGGCTGTTTTAGGCCCTTGAGCAAAGTCATAGTTTAAATAACTAAAATAGCACCTGCAGCCATTTGCTGACGGGTCCATCCTGGTTCACTGACTCGCCCACAGCCCAGTGCATTGAACACGAATCATAAAATGTAGATCTATATTCACAGCAGATTGGTTGATTTTGAAGGGCAAAAGATTTACATGCAAAATGTATGTAACTGCACTTCTGAGGAAGTGAGGAAAAAACAAATAATAATAATAATAAAAAAAAACCCTCAATCATTTAGTCTTTTATGCAAATCAAAAATAGAGACATCAGTGAAACTTCAGGTTTCAGTCATTTAGATGAAGCAACTAAAAAGAAATGCTTCAGTGAATCTGGCTGCCCGCCATCAGGGCCACAGCTCTGCAGCACATCAGAGCTGCAGTTAATTAACAATAAAAATCTTATCATTAATACATTGAATCCTTTGGAGATGTAAAGTGGAAATGTACCGGTCAGACACCGACGGGCAGACAGTGGCTGAGGAACGGCTGCATCTGGCACGGTTAAAAAATGGATTATAGAATTCATACCCACTCAAAACACTGCGGGACAAAGATGAGAACTGAAGGCATTTCTAACAATGCAGTTATTTATATTTATTAAAACCCTGATTCTTAGATCGCCGTCCTTCCTTCCTGTATCTCGTGTGTGAAAAAATGTACATGTGAAGAGAGGTAAAACAAGACTTTACTTTTAGTTAGAAACAATAGAGACTTTCAACGTGTTTTCATTTTCATTGCAATCGTGCAACCGTCTCAACGTGATGTTTCCAAGTTTGCATGCTGCTGAGCAGATAATGAGCCATTTAACCTTCAGACTGATGTTAGCTGAGCGCATTTCCCTGGTTCGCGTTTTTTGGTGGTAAAAGTCTGGCAGCGAAGTTAATGTGGGTTGTAGAGTTGTCGAATCTGTGGCTGTGTTGTGTAACAGCTGCTGTGTGGCTCAGTGTGTGCCTCCCCACTCTGCTTATGACAGACCGCTGACTTTACTGCTCCGTGCAAACATTAGATTGGCTGCATTGAAATAAGGTCTGTGTCTCACCTCAGTAACCAGCGGGCGCCATTTTGAGGTGACAAACTCACTTTCCCTCCATAAAACACATGTCTAAATGCAATCGGAACTCCTGCTGCGGCACCAACAGCGTGGGAAGGTTTTTCTGCAGGTGTCTGGAGCTGGAGTGGCCTACTTCGAAGACACGATCCATGTTTAATGCCCCCCGACCCTCCTGCTCCGGTAGATGGCAGGCGGGACGACACGGCTTGTCATAATGTCACATGCATGCGTGTTGAGGCTATAAAATAAAACATGAGGGGAAACATCGTTCTGACAGTAGACGCTTGAGCCTGAAGAGCAGATGAACCGGAGGGCTGCGGTTAGGGCGTGTGACATAAGAGCACGCCCACTTCGGCTTCAAACTCCAGACTGGTTTCACCGGGAAATTGGAGGCGGCAAAAATGAGAGAAATTCAATCTCAGATCAGCCTGATTGAGGCTAAACATCAGGAGCTCATGTGAATTCTCCTGGCGTGTTGCATGTCGGCAAGCAATGTGTGACATTGAAACATTATTTAATGAATGCATTAATTTTCTTAATTAATGACCTCATTAGGATAAGTGGTAATGTTGACTGTACCATGCTGATTATGGTGGGACACCAGGCAGCTCAAATGCCTCTTGTTAATCAGGGTGCTCATGTTTGAAGGAGGTTACAGCACAGGAAGGCTGATGAAAGATAATCAGCAAATACAAACCGATTGGCGGTAACGTGACCCGCATGCTTGTCCAATAAGCAATTAAGCAAGTAGCATCATGTGGAAATACATTTCAGAAAGTATATCAGGGCTGCTGTGGTAGCTGTGTTTTGAAGAAAACAGGTAATTTATGTTTTGTAAAACAAGAAAATCTGTCCCCTGTAGTTATTTCTGAGCTGCTGAAAGGTGCATGATGCAAAGATTCAAGATGCTATTAATTTATATCTTGCAAACAAAGCATATTAAAATGAAGCTGTATCTGTAATCAGGTTTATAATCTAAGAGCAGCACAAAGAGGAGAAAAACTCTTGTTTCTTGACACAAGCACAAAACTTACTGTTTTTACTTAATGTTGGCAAAACACTTGAATTTTAAATGAAGAAAATTATCCTTGTTATTTACCAGGTGATAACGGAATTTTGCTCAAACGAGGTAAACAAATTAAATCAAATGATTATATATATATTTGGTGTCCACAAAAGACTTTGTAATTGCCATTTTGATTTCCTTTTTTTTGGTGGAGGAGTGAAATGAAAACAAATATTTGAAAAAGTTTGAGAAAGCCTGGTTTGCCTTTTTTCAGGGACGCCTCCTCACTGACTCTTATAAATCCTAATTGGTGACGCAGAGCAGATGGAGAGCAAAGGTAACGTCTCCGAGGAGGTCGATGATAACCAAAGTAACAGCTCAGTTAAAAGTGATATTGATTTCAAGTCGTACGAGTGTGTATCAGTATAAATTTGAGCGAACAAACGGGCAGATGAGCTTTTGTCGGATTTGCTAAATCCAAACTTTTCAAGTGAAACGTGAAGATGAGTTTGTGTGAAATATGTGTAGACATTTTCATCCAGAACTTTGAATGGTCTTTGAATACTAAAGAGCAAAGAATTGGTTTTTATTTAATGGCCATGAGGAAGCGACTGCGCTGGTTGGTATAAAGAAGTCAGATTGTACTGAAGTGAATGTGAAAATGTTTTTGGTCTCTGTCTCTAGTTTCAAGTCTTCTTCAGTACAACATTTTTATTATGGCCCCATAAAGTAAAATTAGCCACAAAGCAGGGGAAACATTGGGGTGAATGATTGACAGATTGTCGCAGAAACAGCAGCAGCAGCACAGAACAGGTCAGATCCAAAGCCAGAATAACAACACTGATACAAAATCATGTAAAAAGCACGACGCAAATGCAAAGTTACACCGCAGTATAAATGCACATTAAGCCATAACTCAAAATATTCCTCCCATACACGACAATAATAATCTACCCACCCACCAGGACCGATGATGGAGGCGGACTGCTGCTCCATTTTTTTTTTTTGGGTCCCCTTGTGCGTGTCTGCACTCATTACCCGCCTGTGAAAGAGATTCCTCACCACCCAAACAATCCAAAGACAGAACATAAACACCCATGTTCCATGCCCATTAGTGGTAGTTAAATAAATTACCTCCGTCAGCTCTGTCACCGTCTGATAATCGTCTCTGCTGTAATTAAGATGTCTCTGCCTCGAGGTCATTGATTGAACATGGTGTCCTCTGAAATTTCTCCGTGGTGCTGGTAACCAAGTTGCCATTGATCAATTTTTTTTTTATTTTTTTTCCCTTAATGTTGTGTCCTTAAAACAAAGGTTGGACCTAATGACTTAGATTCTTCCATTTTTGGAGTCGGCAGCAGTTTTGTACGCTTCGTCAGACAAATATGAATGCTCCATCTCCACTAGGTGCATTTCTCTCATTTTTTTTTATATAATTGGTGGAGTCATTAAAAAACCGGCCCTAAAAGGTGTCTGACCTCATGAAACTGCAGGAGCTTGTATCGTAGACGCCTGTGAGTTTAGTGGATTTTATTGTACGGTTGCAGTTGATGATAAAAACCTTTCATTACAAAAGAAAATGTCTCCCACTTGAAGTCAGAGTCGTAAAGATTTCTTGATAACACGAACACCTGATATAATAGTCATTGTTAGATCGGCATTGTGCTGGAATGATACTCTTTATTAGTCATCACTAATAAATGTAAAAAGGCAGGCAGTCCTCTGATTTGTGTATCAGTGCGAGGGAGGGATCCGTCTTATTTTAACAAATATATCTGGGGTTATATTCACATATGAACTGCCTGAATTCATCCTAATAAGTCGTGGTGCTTGTGAGGCTTCTAGATTATTCATCTGTGCCATGAACACACAAACACACAAAGACGCCCCGCTGCACGTAATGACACGTTCCTACATTTATTTAGAAATCAGTAAGAGAGAGATTTCTTTTTCTTTCTTTTGTTTTATGTTTTCAGCTGAGGAAGTCGTTTTTCGACAACCTTTTAGATCAGGTCAGGGATTATAAGAAACCTTTCACAGCTGCATGGCAATGTAACACAAAACAAAAGACACGAGTACGCACAAGACGCTGACTCTACAAACTTCTGTCACCGTTTCTCGGGGAATCAAATGCACAACAGTTTTTCTTCTCCCTTCTCGGTCCACAGAGAGCATCCGGCCTGATGAATGATAACGTTTCACACTCATGCTCCAGCTGTGTCGGAGCTCCGGTGGGCGTAGCAGGCTGGCACTCCGTCTGTTGACCCTTTTAACGTGTGCGTTGTCATTGGCTGCCAGGATTATTATATTTTTTTTTTTACTCTCTACCTTCGCTGGTTGAAGCCTGCTGCGCACCAACACAAGTTTAACCTCCATCACTGTTGCTGACGATGGAAGAACTTCTAATAAATATAAATGTTAAATATTTCATGAGCAAACCGTCTTCACCACCGCAAATCTTTGGATGTGCATCGAATTCATTTTTTATTATTAATGAGCCCTTTTGATGTGACACAAACCGGATGACCTTTAAGCCTGATTGCAGGTTACTTCCCATCTCAGGCCAGCCGATGCTTTTGATCGAAGCCAGCAGCCATTTGTAACCCGCCGCTGCGGTCTGTCTACGGTACACTTAGGCAAACAAACCCTGTGAGGAATCAGAAGTGTTTCCTGCCCAGCTGCCAACCCCGCCACAGAGCGCCATTCGTATTTCACTCACACGGCGGGGGGGGTCTGTGTGGGAAACAGAGTCAATATCACCACACTCAAGTCTGTCAAGTTAAACAAGTTGTCTTGGAATATAGACCCCGTCGGACTTCTGCTGCAGCTCAGTATTGACGCCCCAGATTTGCATAATTTCATTTATATTTCCCTGCCAGTTAAGGCTTCACGTCTTCATTAGAAAATCTCCTTGTTGGGCAGTTTTGTCTCTGCTCCACATGTTGAGATGTTTTTTTTTTTTTTGTTTTTTTTTCCTCTGGTAGAGACAGTGATTTGCTACTGTTAAAATTTCAATTTTCCACCCCAGAGGAGTGTTGTTCCACATGAGAGAGAATGAAAATGCTGTTGTAGGAGAAAAGCGTCTTAAAAGCTATTTCAAGTTCTTGAGTTTTGAGTAAATTTCACACAATGTAACTGTCCCCTCTTTTAATTTTTAATCATTCTCACAGGCTGGCTAATTACGCTTTACAATCATGCCCAATGAATTGAATTGATTTCATTCAGCAGAGTAATCTGAAAACGGACAAAGCGACGCGCGTGAAGTGGACTCAAATGGGTCTCGTGTCTGTTGGTTGTGAATTTAGGAGGTCAGGCGCCTTCAATGAGAGTAAAGCACGCCGTTTTTGGCTTTCAGGAACATCTATTGGACTTACTGGCCCACGCTCTCCTCGTCCTCGGCTACCCCAAATCCTCCACTTCTTCAAACAAAATATATATATGTATATATAAAAAAAAAAAAAAAAAGTAAGCTGGCTGCACAGGACTTCAAAGCGATCAACAAGCGGCATAGCTCGAGGCCACGGTCCGCTTCCTACATGCCGGGCAGTGTTCTTCTTTCTGCCAGCGCTGCCCTGGTCATCAATCCACCTACTGTCGACTCCTCTCCTTCCTGGCTCATCAATCATGAAATGAACTCCTCACTCCAGTAGAAACACTGGAATCCACTTCTCATCTTCAGTGGGGGCTGAAAATCCTCTTTCGGAGAAGTCTGGAAGTTGAAGTTATTTTCTTCCCCCACTTCCTCGCACTTGTCTTCACTTCGACCTTCTTCTATCTGCCTCCTCCACAATCTCTCACCTCACCTCAGCTCATGAGAGATTGTGCTTAAGCTGCGGGAAAATTGTTAAAGCACATTGGATCCACCCCTCTGACCCCTGATCTCCTCCACTGTTTGTCTGATAGGCAGACTTTTGACTCCAGCGAAGTTTGTTCTTCATTTAGATGTAAAAATAAAAAAAAATAAAAGAGCCTATCTTCATATATTTACCGCAAGAAAGCAATTATTTTCTGATAAGATTCCTCCACACGTTCCTTTACGTCTATTAACTTCTTCTGCAATTATTTATGTTGGGGTTATCATACTCTATTGGGCGCAACCTTTCTCCATCTATTAGTTTCAGTGAAATTATTCTGTGTGCATGTGTTTCTAATCGTGTGCGTGTGTGTGTGCATACAAGATGTTCTGCCTTTTTAGTTACACTTCGGTGCAGGCGACAGTCAGAAGCATCTCTTAAGCTTGATGGCTTTGTCAGGATTTCGGAGCATTGTTTTCAAATTTGGCTTCCACTTCCACTGATTCGATATTTCGTGGCCAAAGGTCAACAGTCGGGGTCAGGTCAACCTCACGGAGCACAGTGTGGGCCTCGTGAAGGTGATTTCTTGGGAGCTTCTGAAGCAGCACGAACACCCACTCAGACTCAGAGACGAGCTGATTCGATTTTTGATGGCAAGAGGTGAAAGTTCAAGACCGCGTTAACCTCGCGTCCTTGTGAATGTGAAACATCAGGAACGCCCAGAGGGAATTTGATTATATACAGGTCTTCTGAGTACTAATACAGACTTTTAATTTGGCTTTAATAAACGCAGCCCTGAGCTAAGAGTGATTTCATTAATAAATAAGCTTAAAGAGTTTTAAGAGCTTTTCTAACAGTCATCTTTGTTTTGAGGGGATAAAAATCAATCTTAAACTGCAGGTAAATTTCTCACAGCTGCTTTCTTAATGAAAGAGATTTTAAAATGTTGATGTTTTACAGACACTTTTAAAGACCGGAGAAATGTGCGAGGACAAACGTCCGGTGAGATTTTGGGATTCTGTAGTTGATTAGTGGATTTAGACACAGAACGTGGAGAGGTGTGATTTTGGGAATCTTGTTTTCTGTACCAACTCCTTTCTCCTTTCTTGCTGCCATGCTGTGTGTTCATGTTGGTAACTGTGTGTGAAACCCACGGGGGTCACAGAGAGCATGCCCAGGCCGGGCGCGCTCCTTTTAACCGCGTCGTAGCGTCGGAACAAAGGTTTCGCTGCTGAGGCTCCACTCTGCCCTTCTGTTCTGTAACATATTTCACTCCAGTGGACCTTGATGTGCATAAAATTTGGCAGTCAGGAAATAAAAACCAATTGAAATGATCCCATCTGTAGCCTACAACCGCAGGACACTCAGATATGTGATTGGTGTGATTAAAGCCTCGAGCAGGATGTCTGCTTTGATTAAAAGAGAAATCAGTTAATCATCTCCACCTTTGTTCAAAAGGACACCGTTGTTTTTTTTTTCTTGATTAGTCCAAAACAATGTGCACTTTGAATAATAACTTTTTTTTTTTTTTTTTTTTCTTCTTCAGACTTTAAAAAAGGGTCATCGGTTTCAGGCTTTATGTGGCCACATCAAACGTAACAATTACATCGCATCTGTATGGGAAAAACAGAGGCAATGTCGGTGCTAAGAACGCCCATTGCATATTTATGAACGCTCTCTGTTTCATATTCCCATTTCCCATGTCAGAGAAAAGTTTTACAAGAGCTGCTCGTGCCTTGACAAATTACAGTGTGCCCATACTGTTGGGTATTAGAAGACAGTGGCATGGCTCCGTGTAGAGTAACATGAGAAGATGTGTGGCAGACATCATGGCTCAGTTTTTTGTTTTTTCTTTGAAATCGCTCCCCTCTGAACAGACTGGGGGCTCCTGTGGCGATCCATGCCGTCAAAATACAAACGACCCCGTGCTGCATCCTCCGTAAGTTTTTCGACGCTGCCATCAATAGTCAATAGATGAAAAAAAAAAAAAATAAATGCTCAAACACATTGAAGCAGTGAAAGTTTGGTTGCATGGTGGCAAAGCTCTTTCCTTTAGGTGGGGTGGTAAGTTCGCAGCACGCCCTGAGTTATGAAACTGAGTTTAAATCCTTCAGATTTTTCAGTCTGTTAGGTGTTTGATAACTTTTCTTTTGTTTTTGTTTTTTTTTTTTCCCTCGGTCATATGGAAAGCCTCCTCCTGGCTTTCAGCTGCTGGTTGCACAACAAGGCCCCGGTATTTGCAGTATTGCGCTCTTTTGTCAGCTTGAAGACGGGCGGCCATGTTGTCGACTTCGGTGAGATGTCCTGTTGTTGTGGCTTAGCGGAGGAAGTCTCGCGTCGCATACAAATCATCACAGAGAAAACCTCCGCCGCTGTTTCGCCTCAGGATTAAGACTCTAGCGGCGAGGTGTCTCGCAAAGATTTCACTCATTGCGTCGGGCAAATCAGGAAGTCCCCTCAGCCGACAAATGCCCCCACACATCATCTTCATTGAGTGCAAACCGGCTTCTTTCAGGAAGCTTCAGCTGCAGGTCAACCCCACCGGGACTCTGCGGCGGCTCTGCCCCCAAGACGTAAAGAATGAGTCTGCACTTATCTCCCATTCACAGTCATGTTGGCTAATGTTATCTGAGTGACTCTGTTTAATAATTACTGGCTCACTCTAACTCAAAGGCTCGCAGACAGGAAGTGTTGGGATTGTCTCTCATTTTGGCTGAGAAGGGGATTAAGGTTTGAAAAGTTTCTCCTTGGTTTTGTTCTTCCACAGGAATATCTTTCTTTTTTTAAGCTTATGATTTTCCCTTTTTTTTTTTTTTTTTTTTTCCCGGATTTGCTTGGGTAGGAAAAAAAAAAAAAAAAAGATGCTGAAGTGCTCATTTCAAACTCTTTTTTTCTTTTCTCTCTGTCTTTTTTTCCCCCCCAGTCTTTAAGGTGAACTTCCCAGCAGCATGCTCGACAGTGAAGTGCAATGTCTTTTGAAGATATTGTGTAAAGTCTCTCTGGAGACTTGTTTTTCAAACTGTGAGATGTCTTGGATTCTGGCATTATGAGGATGTGGGGGACCTCCAAAGCTTTCTGTTTTCTCACACCTCAGATAGGAAGTCCATATATTGTTCATGTTTTCTTCATGGTTTGGATGAGAGCCCTTATTTCCACATATATAGAAAACATTCCCACACATGCATGAAGTCTCAAAATTAACATTTAATGGATCAAATCAATTGACATGCTGAAGCTAAGCATAATGGACGTACAAGAGCTTAGCTTAAAATCAGCAGAGTTCTGATTCAGATGAGGAAAAAGTCTGAGCATTGAAGAAGAAGCCATGACTAGGTCGAGATCCAGAGACTTTTGGAAACTGCTGCTCCGGCTTTGAAAATGACATTGCTGATAAATGACCAGCATTATTATTGTTATTTCTTGTGTAGAAGGAGCTCTGAGGGAAATACTGTTCCTCCTTCACAGTGCTGCATTTTCTGCACGCAACCAACTACAGTAGCAGACCGACGGCTCGCTCAGTGAACTTGAATGGTCACGTGAAGTGTTGTCATCCGTGAGATTTTTCCTCCCAAGAGATGAAATGCTGCCGTTTTCTTTTCTTGAAACAGAATTTTGTATCAGAAAAAGTATTAAGATCGACGGCGTGTATTTGCTAACTGTCTGAGAGCTGGTATTTCCTCCTCGACCTAACGATGATCCGGGCATCCATGAATGACTTCCATCAATGTTGCCGACTGTCTCAACTCTTGATGTGCATTGGGATTGATTTCTTATCGGCCTACATACAGCTCTGTTTCTGTGAGCCCAAACAAACAAACAAAAAAATCCCCACAGCACTGATGTCTTCTTTTGTTCCTGAATGGATTTACAGTGGAGCTGCACCGCCGGTGCTCTATCACTATCACTTTTGATGCTGTTTTCATCTACTCTGCCGGCACCTTGCAGATAAACTTGTACAGGAATGCAGCAAACTGTAAAGACGAGCTTGTTTCTGCCTTATTAAATTACAAAGCGCATTGGATGGCAGGGTTCAGGACGATGACAAAGGTGCCGGCGTGCTATTCAGCGTAGAGGCGGCACGTCATGTTCCACTGAACTATCCTTCATTCGTCCTCGCCGTCAGTTGTGTTAGTGACATATAGGCTCAGTGTGTGCAGAGTCTTTTTGTTTATCATCCCACAATGCAGTCTTCAACTGTAGGCGTCTGGCTCAGTAGATGTTTGTCTCACTTGACGGAGACGGAGCAGCAAATGGGCTTCGGCAGTGACTGAACTAAATGCAGCTTTCTGGGTTTTGAAGAGAACACAATTAACTTTTGTTTGTTTTTTTTTTTTTATTTGAGTTATTTTACAAAGTGCTGCAGCAGAATCTTCATCGTGTCATTCAAAATCACATGCATGTTGGGCATGAAGGCCCGCCAGTTGAATAAAATAATTCAGAACGCGTTTCATTTTGCTGCTCCAGCTTCAGAGACAGATTTTTAGTGTAATGACGTCGGTCAGCTTGTCTCCAGATATGAGAGAAAATCAGGACCTTGTGTTTTTAATCTTTGGCAAAGCGTCCTTATGCAACAGCCGTTTATTTAATTTTTTGTTTTGGAAACCTTGATGGATGTGAAAGTTAAGTGTCAGGTTGATTTCGCTGCACGTTCAGATGTCATTTGACGCACGCAACCTTTCTGAGCTCAACGCTAAAAGCTGCTTTCATTTATTTTGTAACAAAATAGAAAAGAACAATTCAGTTTATAGTAAAACTCAAACAATTAGCTAAATGTGGCTGAAAAGCTCTGCTGAGTATTGAAGCGATCAATCGAGGGATTTTATTCATTAACATATGCAAATTTAAAGGTTGCAGATGCAGTGAGCTGTTATCAGTCAAAAGCATTTATTTGTTTATTCGATTTATATAAATGTTATTTATGTAATATATATATATTTAAACATCTTCCCAGTGAGCTGATTGAAAAGGCTCAGACTCTCACTGTTTCTGATGTGTACTCTTGTTCATGTGGATGATTACGGCCTGATTACAGGAAAAAGACTAATGATGGAGAGACCAACTTTGCATTTGCATGTCTTTACTCGCTCTAAAAACACGGGGTGTTGATTACACTTGACATACATGGAGAAAAAGCTGAATTTGGGCATCTGATCCATCGGACTGACTAACTGGGAGTGATCTGACCTCATTCATCAGGCACCAAACAAGTCGATGTAAATGATGACAGTAAAATCTTTCTAAAAACCTTTCTTAAAAAAAAAAACAAAACACTGTTATTGCACTAAAAGATGACACTGGCTCTAGACTTGTGTGGATTAAACTTCTGATATTAATGGCTGCTTGATAGTTGGCGAAGCAGCCGACTTTAAAATAAGTGGTTTTCTGTTCTTCTGTGACAGATTTATCAGCATTAAACTGAAATTTCCTGTCACAACACGTTCACATTTACTGAACATAACTCTGGGGGGAAAAAAAAAAATAATAATATAATAATATATATATATATATATATATATATATATATATATATATATATATATATATATATATATATATATAAAAGAGCTGAAACTGAAAATAATGACTTAATGACGAAGTGCATCTTAAAAACAAAACTAATAATAATAATCCGAACTCAAAACCCTCTTTGTCTCTTCTCTGTTTTTTAAGCCACCAGGGTTGTGAGTCTGAAATGTGACGAACGACTCCAGCACAAAGAAAGCACACAAAGAAAGAAACTGTCAATTATTAATGCATTTCACTTTAGACTTTGGAAACTATTCAAAGCACTGGAATGGCACCAGATGTCACCAAATTGGATTTAAAGGAGTGTTTAATTCCATTACCCCCCCCCCCCCCCGCCCCCCCGCTATCTGGCTTCATTTTCCATCCAGTTAACATGTGCTCGTACCGAGAATCTACATGCTTGCGTGCTTACTAAGTGCACCAGAAGAAAACAAATCAGATGGCCTTTTTTCACAGATTGCCTCTTTCCCCCGCTTTTTATATACATAAAAAAAGAATCTGCCGGATTTCTAAGCTCTGCAGAGTAAAGTATTTTCATTCAGTGCTTATTTTCATAGGAAGGACTTAAGATGTGAAGCCTATTACACCCCCCCCCCCCCCCACCGGTCCCCGCGCCCCTCCGTAATGGACTGGCCAGATTGGACATTGTCACTGTCTTTTTGTCTGTGTCTTCTTTCATCTTGCTTGTGCAGAGCAACTGGAGCGAGCCCTTGTATCCTGAAGACCTTATCCTCTGGTCATTTAAGGAACGTGTCCCATCAGGAATCACAGGGACATTTAAGTCCAGCTCCCCTGCTCTGACTGGCTGTCAGGACATTTTTTTTTTTTTTTTTTTGTTTTTGTGTTTTTGTTTTTAAAGAAGTTGTAAACATAGAAAAAATTATCAATTTTCAAGGAAATGTATAATATATATAAATATATAAATGCAAAAAAGAAAAACAACACCAACAAACCAAGACACTCATTTGATGATAACATAATCAAATATTTAATAAAATGAGTAAACCATCTGAATTTAGAGGCTGGAATAAATAACTGAGACATAAAAGTTACCTTTGCATTTAATGTGATGATCAATATATTGATGATGATCCGTTGATGGATTTTTAAGTTTGGACAAATAAAAACCGCGAAGATGTCAAAAACACAATAATCCTTTCCATTTCTGCAGAAATCATATAATATCTAGTACGGAATAAAGAGGCCACTTTATCTGAATACTCATAGAAATGATTAAATACATAAATGAGGAGTCCAACTCAGCGAAATGCGTTCAGATGCCAGATTTGATGATGTATTTACACCATCAGGCCAGTTTAGAGTGCTGCCTGTGCAGATTTGCCCGTCGCCCGGTTGGTTATGAAGAACATTTGACTCATCAGTTTCACCGCAGAGCAACAGTGGAGCAGAAACGCGGTCAGAAGCGAGCATACGCCAGAACTATCAAACAGATTTTAAATGAGTCCTGCTTGAGTTGTAATTTATTGCATATTCAAAAACAAACTCATCTCCGATGGAAGAAACAGACGCCGCTCTGATGAGGATGATGAATATGAACGTCGCTCCCTTCTGCAAAACCTACAGTCCCTCAGAGAATCCCTCATCGAGCTTCCTGTCTCCAAACAGTCTCCTGTTTGAGATATTCAGAGTCATTTCCTTCACAGTGACACGATGCAGAACTTCCTCCTGCGCCTTTCTGTGTTTTTACCATTTCAAGACATGAACTTCCTTTAGAAATTAAAATGAGTCCGAGCTGCTGCCAGCACGCAGGTCACGCAGAAACACAGGAGAAAATGTTATTCAGCCTCACGTCGCTGCCGTTTTGATCAAAAGTCTCCTTCCGGTCTTCTTTGGCTCTCATTTGGTTTGGTGACACGGCTGGAGCTAACTCTGAGATATTAATTCTGATAATGACAACACAAATTGATTTGATAGCAGAACAAACACATTTTCTCTAACTCTTTTATTTCATCAGTTATTGTCTGATGCTCATACGGTCGATTGTTTAAAATTCCTGTAACTTTAATTAAAACAGACGCCATTAATTCACCGACTGTGTTGTCAGGATTATGATGGAGATGTTCAGGAGGCCGACACACAGAAACGCTGTTTAAAAAGATGTGTAATCACTGGTGTACGTTCCCACTAAGGTAACATACAGAAGTGGCTGGAAATTAACGACGTTCTCATTTAAATTATGAGCTGTTTTTATACATTTTCCATTTCTGTTTCATTCAGCTCTCTGATTGCGGTGGAATCGCTGTTGGTGTTGTATTATTTACCGTAATGACCCAACTGTAGGAAAAATGTTTTTATTCAACACAGTCTATATTTACCAAACAAATTTCAATGGATACCCTTCAACTGAGACCGTGGTCCTAAATTTACAACTGCACTGATCCCAGGTTTCAAAAATACGCATGCAGAAATGAAAAAGCAATATTTTTTATTATTTTTTATTTTTTTTATGGAAATCAGGTATCCATAGTCGGCCTGTATGTTTGTGAAGGTTAAAATAAAAACAATACTATTTTTGTCTTTTTTTTCCCCCGTATGACTCGTATCAGTGTGGATCTCTGTATCTGTAAACAAAAGCACTGAGATAAAGTGTCTGTGAGAAAAACACCATTCAGCCATGTCAATTCCTGTTTCATGGCTGGATAATAGCGACGAATGTGTCTGTTTTTGTTTTATAGTTTCCTGTTGTTCGATGTGATGCGTCCCGTTGCCCAAAACCCCGACTTGAGTCTTTACAGCTACATGTTGGACCAAATTCAAACTTGAACCCCTCGATCAGACCCAAGCTCTCAAACGGGTCCATTGGTGAGACGATAAAACACAAAACAGCAAAACTTTACCTCACACAAGTTTCCACAGTTTGACACGTCCATATGTCGACGTGGTTTCCACCGCTGGAGGCTTCCAGGGTGCGACGCACCCGCTTGGTGTGAGTAACCAGTCTGAGCTGAAGGCAAAACTCTGCATCCATAAATAATGCTGTGTTATTACTGTAATATCTTTACTTTTCTAACCGTCCCAGCATGAACCCTACCCTCAATGTCAGGGCGTGACTGTTCATCAAGCGACTGAGGGAGAAGTATGACTTGCATCTCGTAGCTGAATCTCGTCCAAACAAATCAGCGCCATGCTGGCGATCGGTTGCTTGAGGTGGAGAGCGTAGGAAAGCATTTTGTAACTTCCAGAAAGCTGGACGGAGCCCAAAGTATAGCCTTGGCCCTAAAATAGATTTATAGTTGTGTGTTAAAGGGTTATAGCGCAGCTTCTCCTGTTTTCTCCTGCTGGTGGAGCTCATTTAGAGCGAAGACAACATTAGGCCAGTTTAAGACGGGCTGGCTTTACCTCTCCTGTTCACGAACACACGTCATGGTAAATCACTGCGAACAACAGAGCAGATGTTCCCCCTCCGCATCATTACACATCAACACAGTTACTGTATATCTCACATACCGTATCTGTCCTTAGGAGAACTCCGACGTGGACTCATGTTGTCCAGATCTGTAGATCCAGATTGATGCTTTTTCTCTAATCTTCCCTGAGGCCCTGAGGCCTGCGACTAAACCGAAGGATGTTAGATGTTGCTTGTGGTGTTTTGGCCAGCACAAGTCGATTGTGTGAGTTGGTGTGAGATCCTGGATGACAGACGCCTCTGCCTCAGGGGCAGTGCAGAGCTCATCCTGAACTGAAGTTACAGCTTTATTTTGTGTTTCCTCCTTACGTTGATCTCCCCGGGGTTGCCCCCCCTTGGTGGCTGAACCTAAATTACCTTCTACCCTCACAAGTTATCCTTTTGGTGTCGCCCTTAAAGCCCCGCTGTGCACGGTGGACTTGATAAAATTACAAGGCTTTCAAACAGCTCTCCCAGTCTCCATTTTGTGCATTTTGACAGGCGCTTTTCTGTCGCCTCTAAATGCTTTTCCATCTTTGTGCGATAAATGTCTGGGCATATAATAACAGGAACTTTGCCTGAGTGTCATGGAAAAGAGCCACAAAATCCCAATCATATACATTAGCAGCAATTCTTTCACCAAAACATCATTTTCTGAATTGGTGAAAGGTTGTTTTTTTTTTTTTTTTGTGTGTGTCTGGATGTTTTTTTTTTCAGATCAACTGAACCTCATTTTATTCCAGGTATTTCAGAGGCAGCCTTCTGTAGATAACATTGTACTCCTCAAATCACGGCGTCCTGCAGCTAACTTCTGCTTTTGTTCCCCTTTTTTTTATTTTTTTATTTTTAGCAATCAGACAGACCCCCATATCGCAACGCCACATCAAAAATCTTGTGACCAGCATGTGGTCGGCTTCCTGCTGCTCCCTCAGCTGTCGGGAGCGATACGGATGGCACTTCCAGGGTCAAGTGGCGAGTGCGACCCCGCTCCCGCCCCTCAGCTTGAACGAAAAATGCTGAACAGATGCTGTGCTGCCGGGCCCGTCTGTCTGCGGCGGCCGTTTGATGGGCCAATGTTTAGTCTATCGGTCCGCCTTAGCTTTTAATGAGCTAGCGTTTAGTCAGTTGGTCTGAATATTTAATGTGCCAGAGTTTAGTTTGTCTCTCTCAGATGGACTTACTGAGCAACCACTCAGCCGTTAAACATTGGTGGCTGCTCTTTCTGAAACAGTTTTAGCTCTTACTCTTAACAACACCAAGACTTTGGCTCCCTGAGTTGTCATTGATTTAGTGTGATTGAAAAAAAAAAAAAAAAAATATATATATATATCAAAAATCATTCATGTTTTTTTACTTTATTTTTAGATGGAATTGATACCACTGTCACGTCGGCTCGGCAAATCTCAAACTCCAAAAGTGAGGTAGCAGCTGAATGCTGTCAGAGCAGAGCAGTCACCCTCTTTCTGTAGAAAAATCCTGAAAACCATCTCCTCCAACATGTTTAGCTACCACGTACTGAACACTTATCTTCACATCCCGTCACTTATTTCTTAGTACGAATGTCGAGGTTTTCATCGTGCGACAGCGCTTTTGATCTCGAGTCGCTTTGTGGTCTACCGATGCACATCAAGTCTAGCAATTAAAATCTTTTTTGTTTTGTTTCATCCATTCGAAAAGTGTAAAAGTTTTCATTTGCTGGTTAACACGAGGTGTTTTAAAAAAAAAAAAAAAAAAAAACTGCTTCAGTGATTCCCAATTTCAAAAATATGCACACAACATGGAAGCCACACATCTTTTTTTTTTTTGTCAATTAAAACAAACACTTGAAAACTGAAAATTTATTATTACGATTTTTTTTTTTTTTTTTTTTTTTTTTTTTTTAATGCTTGATGATTGACCTTCTCCGTCTTTACTCTCTCACTTCCCGTCTTCCGCCATACTCCGTTTGTTGCTGTAGTTTTAATCTTTTGGCTCACAGTCGGACTAAAAAGGCAAATAACATGCATTTTTCCATCAGTTTTTTACAGACGTATTCTGCTTTGTGGTGGATTGTAACGTCTTCATGGTCCTCCAGTGAGCCACACGTTAACTCTAACTACAGCTGATCGCTCTCTAAAGGCAGCGCTGCAGTTGTACTTTAACACCTGAAGATGTCGGGTCCGAGCCTGGACTCCTCCAAACCGGTTTTAGCGAGGGAGATAATACCTGTTAACCTCTGAGCATTTATTCTGCTGTTTGTTTACGTGTTTGTTTTTTGTTTGTATGTTTGGAAACATATTTTAGTTGCATTTAATATTTAATGAGTTGATCTTCAGTCCTACTGTCTCAATAATGTGTTGGGCAAAAAGTAATTTGTCACTCTATCTTGGCGGTTAATGGGCCCGTCTCTTTTTAGTTAATGGGCCAATATTTACCCAATGAATGTTTATATTTTAATGGGCTACTCTTTTGTCTGTCTCTTTATTGCTGCTTGTAATGGGCCAGTGTTTACTTGGTTGATCTTCTATGTATTAATATAGCAGTTTCTTTTTTTTTTTCCCCCTCCGATAATGCAAACCTTCCAAAAAAAAAAAAAAGGTTACTGCCATTCCTTAATGTTTAAATGATAATGTCACATCAGCGCAGATGAATTCAGAAAGGACAAGAAATACACAAATTGGAAATCCTGAGAATCCTTCAATGCAACCAAATATTCAGTGGCCTGTTTCGGCTCTATTGCGCACTAATTGATTGGAATAGCAAAGCAATGACCTGCCGGCGTTATTGTTGCTTCCTGTTATGTCGCGCTGATTAAAGTGCATATTGGTGTCCACGGGGGTTCATGTGTGGAATTTGTCCAGTGGTGCGTGCAGGTGTGAGGTTTCATTAGATTTTATTGACTCTGTGTATTGACCTCTGTCTGCCTGCCTGACTGCCTGTCTAAGGGCTTTGTGCTTTGGTTGCCTGTAAATGGATAATAGGCTGCATTGTGATTGGTGCGTTGTGGACACATTAATCGGAGACTCAGTCTGCGCTCTTATCACCTCTGTGCATTTGCGTGCTAAGCGAAGAATTTCGGCTGGTCGCTCTGCACAAAGTCCGACCTCTGACGTCACAACCAGAGTGACTACGACTCTATGTGGTCTCAACCTTGCTTTTAATCACATTGACATTAACGCTGTCTCACAGATGGCCTGTAGCGAAAAAACATATGAGCAGTGCAGTGCTTAAGTCTGTAAAACATTTAAAACACAACTCTGTATTGATCTATTAAGTCCCAAACTATCTGTGAGTCATTGTGAGTGAAATCAGGGAATTATATTCTCAATCAGTAAAAATCCCAAAATATTTAGTTTACCACTCCTGAAGATGGCAAAGATTCGCATTTAGGGAGTTATTTCTTCGTAGTCACTCTTAAAAAGCGTTCATATCAGAAGCTGATTATTTAAGACGTGATGCTTGTTTCTTGTGGTGTTTGGGCTCATATCAGGTGAGAGCCGATTTTTAGAATATCACGAAGTCGCCATATTTAAGCTCTCCAGCAACCTGAGCTGCATCAGAAATGAAATGAAAAATCAAGTCCTGTTAGACGGCTCAGATGTGCGCAGGTGTTGGTCTCAGCCAAGCGTTACACAAGTGTTTTTGCTGATTACGTCCGTCCTCTGTAGCTGCTGATCAGTGACATCCAGTGCGACGCTTGACTGGAATGAAAACCGCGGATTGTCTGGAACCCTCCGCGGATCTGGAGAGCGACCGTGTAGAGGCTGAAATCCTCAGGCTTTGTCATGACCGTGTGTGTGTGTGTGTGTGGACAACAGCTGGCAATATACAGGCTGGCTGCTTGCCATGTTCTGCAAATTTTGTTACGTTTTTTTTTCTTTGCGTCAGACAAAGTCTAAAATAATGAACGCCAACACCGGACATGACATCGTCCTTACAATGTTGTTGTTTGACTGAAGCACCGTCGAACCAGCATCCTATCAGTTCCCTTTAAATCTACTGCTTTCATACACACACACACACACACACACACACACACACACACACAGTCTCTTGTTTCTTTTGTTGTCCAATTGTACAATGAGCCGACTGAGCGAGCTAATTAAACAGAAAAGTAAAGGCCAGAGCCAGGACGGATGGATTGACGATTTGTTTTTCTTTCCTTGTTGGAAGCCTTCGCTGGGCAGGTGAATATGAAAGAGTCGCCAAGCATAATGAGATATCGGGAACATGCAGGGGGGGGGGGGGGGGGTAAAAAAAAAAAAAAAAAGGTTTATGTGTGAGAAATATCAGACAGTAACACAAACCACACTGCCTTCATATTTGCATGGTTATTGTTGTTTTTGAATAAAGGAGAGTAAAAAAATAAAAGAAGTTGAGGGGCAGTGGCTCGTGGCTCCATTATGGGCAGGGGGGGGGCATAGTTGGGACAGGAACTGTTGTTGCTGTCTGGTTTAATAGGAGGGGTAGGAGGGGTGGTTGGTTGCGGTGGGGATGGGGGGGTGATTTTGCAGCACCAGTGCTTCATGCCCATGGAGGACAATGTTGTCCTGACCCCTGACTTGGCAACGAGCTGCAGCTGCAGTCATCCTAAATCTGAGCCTCGTCTGACAGCTGACATCTGACGCAGCGTGGAGGGAATCTTGGTCTACCTGAGCCCAGAAAAAAAAAAAAAAAAAATAAATAAAAAAAGACAGACCCAACCCTCACAGTAAAATGTCTCCATAAAACTTTGCATTTCTTAATTAGCTTTGTTGTTCAGTGTGGAATCACACTATTACTGACGCTTGATGAAACATCGCTGATGGCTGTGAGCGCCATCTAATTTTATCATCTGCATTAATGCCGCAGTGCAAAGTGAATTAGATTGTTGACAACGGTGGGCACAGTTTGTTTATTTGTCCTTTTAGTTCTGCTACACACGATCAGGTGGATTTTAGGAAAAAAAAAACCAATGAGAGAATAATTTGTTCAATTCCAAACCTGTTATTTTTGGAGTAAAAGTCTCCCAGTTTAAACCTTTCTGATCGCTGTTAGACACCTCGAGTAATCTCAACTGCCACGTAGGTTTTCTGTCGGTAATAATTCCTTATCCACTGCTGGCAACCCGCCCCGTCAACCACCACAAACAAATAAAACCTTTTTCACAGGAACTCAGGAACTTTACGTTTGGTTTCACTGAAGGAACAGACTGAATTTACTTCCCGGATCCACAGAAGTCATTGTCATTGGCGGCAGCGGTGCCTCACAGCGGCCCAGGAACTGTCTGGAGCTGGAGTTTGATTAACTGAGTGGTGCTGAGCGAGCAAACACAAACCTCCGGGCTGCTACAGCTTCTTCGCAGTAAGCAAGCGGCGCTGGCACCAAAATCAATGTTAGGGGTGGACGTTTTCTTGCTGTGTTTATTGAAGTTAAAAACAAAGTTGTGTGGTCAACTTCCTGGCCGGTCTGATGAGAGTTACAGGACAAGGGAAACGCGGGGAGGCGGAAAGAAAACGGGAGAAAGAGAGACCGCAAACGTTTTTTTTTTATTTGCTTTTTTTTTGTGTGTGTTTTTGTGTGCTACGGCAGAAATATAAGAGGCACAGCAGGTTGTCTTTGCTGTGGAGACGACTGCATCTGTCTCGTTTTCCGCCTTTGCATGGAAAAGCAAAGAACATCAGGAGCAACAGGATTCTGATGTCATTTTTTTTTTTTTTTGTGAGTCTAAATATCATCCTCATCCCCAGCTTGTTTTTGTTTTGTATTTTTTTCACTCGAGCTGTTTCCCTAATCTTTCCTGTTTGGCAGACGTGGTGTAAACTTTTTTTAATGTAGACTTTAAGAGCAGCAGACACTGAAGGCAGCTTGGGCGTGCACGTACACGTAACGCTGATCCTCCCCTGAGCCGCCGGGAAAGTCTAATATGTTTCTCGCAAATTGTGTGTCACGTTTCTCGTTAATCACTATTCCTCATTAGATTGAGTTCAATTCCCAGGTGAAGCCGAGAACAGAGACGGCAGTCAAACAAGCAGTCAAGGTTAAGCCAGCTGCCTGTGTGTTTTTGGCTTATTTTGGCAAAATCCATTACATGCAGCCTATTAAATTCAGTGGAACTAAGGCCTCCTTCTGCTGCAGCTCAAATCACAGCTACGCAAATTCTGACACTTTCTTTGTGATGACAACTCTTATCTACAACATTATCCGTTTTCATTCAGCAAAGCCAAAAGAAATGTAGACGTTCTGGTTGCCGTTCGTGTGTGTCAATGCGTTTTGCACTCTTTTTATCAATAAGACTGATAGAATCAATTTACCTTTAACGTAAAGACAAGTTGTATTGTAAAGTCAAAAAGACATGTAGATGATATGTAGGGTAGAATCTCTCCGCCCAGTTTACAATTCTTCCTCCTCTCTGCTGTCGTTGTGGATCATGAAACGCCCTCCTTCCTGCAGAGGCCGTAACGTCTCATTGGCCCCCTCTGAGAGCATTTTCTGCCCACTGTCGGGTGGCGTTGGACACATACGGAGGGAAAATGAGTGGAAGTGGGACAGAGTCCACTCCGGTTTCTTCAGTGATGAACAGATGACAGATAACAGAAGTGGAAATGAATAACAATTCACTGCTGCCAGCCAAAAGGGAAAAAAAAAAGGGGGGGAGGTGATAATTGTGTTGCCTTCTTATGTCAGCGGGTCAGATGTAGAAAGATGGGAGTGATTTGTCCATAATGGTACAGAAAAAAAGATGCAGTTTAATATCTTTTAATAATCAAAACACTTGAATTTATGTTAAGAAACTGTGTCATCTCAGATGAATGAGAAGTTTGACGAAGCTGGTGCCAAAATAAAGTTTCCTTTGTACTGCCTTTAAAACTGGAGTAAACAATACAATAACCGCAACACTATACCGTGAACTTCTTCAGTTTTCTTCATGTTTTCCTGTCCACTAATATCCTGCAGCAAGAATACGTTGGCTCTTATCCCGCATGCAGCACTGGGAGGATTTCGCCAGGAAATAAAATACATATTTGTCAAACAGAACAAGCTGGTGCAGTCCTCCACCTTTTGATAATCAATAACTTTGATCTGGCAAAATAAAAGCTCAAAGCTATTTATTGTTTTAATCCCTTTGTGGGTTCAATTGGATGTGTAGTTCTAATATTTTTTACTTGATTGTTTTTTCCATCCATCTATGTCATAACGTACATTTTCTTGTCAAATTTAAAATTACTTTCTACTTTTAGAGAAAATGGATTCATACCATTTCTGATTCTGACAATGAATTGATAATTTTTTTGCCACGTCACTCCTCACCTATTGAGAGTTAAATAATTGCGTAGCTTTCCAAGAATTGTTGTGTTGTGGTCTGCACATACAGGATGCAGCTAGTTGTTGTTGGAATGCTGGATGCCAGAATGTATTTTTACTTTCTTCTATTAATAAATATAAACTGCATAAAACATCACTGGCAGCCCCCCTTGTGTCCCTGGAAGTCGTAGACAGCGGTCTGACCTCTGGCAGGTGCTCCAGACCGCTCGACTCAGTCAATGCAGTGTCTCGTATCATATGTGGTGCTCCTGTGCCATTTTTAACCAGGAAGTAATTCAACATTTTGCACAAAACGGCTTTCTGATCTGTTTGAATTTGGTGATATGAAGGACGTGAAGAGAGATCACACCATTCCGCACGACAGATGGTGACTAAAACACGTCTTCATCCGTCAAGAGGTGCTGAGGTCAAATCAGATGAGCATCTCTTCCGTGTAAAGCCTCCTCTTTGAGTTACTGTCACACAGAGAGCTGACGATCAGTCCTCAGCGTGATGCTGAACAAAGCCAGACAAAGGTGATTTCCCTGTTTGTCTATGTGCTTCGTTCCAAGCCTCATTATTTCTAATCTCTGGACATTCACCACTCTGAGCTGCAGATGAACCCTCTCGAGGGTGAGATGAACTGCCGGCCAGTGTTGGCCAACTTTGTCTGCAGACCAAAGCAGAAGGGTCAGCTCTGCAGATAGACGAGTTTATTCTCTATTCATCGATCGAGCAGTTCAACCAAGATAAGGAGGGGCTGCTGAGTCCTGCACTGAGAGGAGACTCTCCCCGATTATAAACACAGCAGCCTTTTTTCACCCAAAAGAAAAACATTTTTAAACTACAAGAAAAACATTTACAAAAAAAAAAAAAAGAAAATAGTTAGAACCACAGAGAGGGCTTTTATTGTGAAGGAGTGAGAGCTAATGCTTCAAGGGGAGTGAGAGTGGTAGCTCAGCATCGGACAAAAAAAAAAAAAAACAGCATCATCAAGATGTAGACTCTTAATGACACTTGTTTTGTATTGGCAGTTTAATCAGGTGTTAAATATTGCGAGGGAGGAATGGCAGAAAGAATAAGAAGAAGCAGCCGCGGCGAGTGGCGGCGGTCCAATTTGCGAGGGCCTTTCTCGTGTGAATAATTCCATCTTCAAAAAGCAAGTGCAAATTAGTGCAGGTGTAATGAAAGAAAGTTGTGTTAGGTCCAAGAAAAATCTTAACAAGTATTTGGCAGAAATATGTAGGCATGAAGGGAAAAATAATCAGGGAAGCAGCACTTAATTAGTTCAGAGAAAACTGTGGTAGTCGGTTGGAAAGACGGAGCGATAATAATGAATGAACACAGTTTTGGGCCATTGACCGCAGATAGTTATAGCCGTGTGGCCATTAAACTTAATTTGTTCCCAAAACTGACATTTGTTAAGTCACCGTGTTGATTGTGCTGCTGTGGTAAGACTTTCGAAGTGTTGCAGTGTTAAAAATAAATAAATAAAATCACTTGCTTGTCTGTCAGTCCACAGCATGTTCCTTCTGCTCGACTGGCTCCTCCGTCTTCATCACACGTTTGGAGCTTTATTTTACGGCTAACGCTGAAAAAGAAAAAGTCATTGACTCCAGACGTAGTCACAGACTTTTATGCCTGTTGAACACGTCGTTCCAAAAATCTCCCACAGCTGTTCAGTTGGGTCGAGACTTTATTACGATGACGTCCACAGAATATGACTCAGCCTCCGTTTCAAGCGCACTGAACCTTTCTGTGACCCCCCCCCCCCCCGCTCTTTTCTTCATGCTTTTCTTTGAATTTCTCTCTGATGCATCTTCCAATTCCTCCTATTTCTGTGCAGCTTTCTGAACTTAAACAAAGCCGAGCGCTGACCCGGCTCCTGCTGAGGCCTCCTCCTGCTGCAGACATTAGCGTTGATTTCTATTTAACCACCAACAGCAAATGTCTGATCATGATTAAAACGCTCCAACAAAGGTCACGGTCTCATTTTGGAATGTATAATGCATGAAATAAGGATTGTTTGTTGTTAAACTGCACCACAAATGAACCACGGATGGAGTTTCAAAGCTATGACGCAAACGTCTTCTTTCTTTTTAGTTTAGAAATTGCAAAAATGTGACTGAGGCGGTGTTTCGACACGGCAAGCCCCGTTTCCCTTCCCGGTACGAGGAGATGTCCCATTGCAAGCGACAGCCACTCTGACAGCGGCAACTGACACTGAGAAGCAACAGCAATGTTGGTTTATGGCCTATCAATAACGTCACGCTCAGCGTTTATTTCCTTTTGGCCTGAGAAACTGGGAGATGCTATTGAGTTTCCTTTCAGGAGCCTTGAGAAGCTCCAGCCTGACAGATCTATTTGGCGGAGGTGAACACGGCGTCAGTAGCAGATAAGCTATGTGTCTGCGTGCCCTCTCCCTTCCTATACTCTTTATCGCTCTCATTCACACCCACCCGTCCGCTCTCGCCTCGCCTCGTTTTTCTAATCTTTTTTTGGACTTTGGGAGGCTTTTGAACTTTGGACTACATGACTGTGCACTTCCTCTCGCCTGCAGTTTTGTTTTTTTTTCCTTTTTTGTTTGTCGATGCTGGTACAGCTGTCTGATTAGTGTGGGTGGTTTGAGATGGTGTTGAAAAGGTCAGAGTTCATTGACTTCATTGACTCGAGAGTTCATGGATTTTGTTTCACCCCCCTTGTTGGATAATTGATTGGGTTGCCAATGCTTATGATAAATGGCTGCATTCTAGCATGTGTGTGGCTCACTAAACAAGCACTCCATCAATGTGGAGCTCATGCAGTCCTTAGTCCCTGTTCCTTACTGTTTACTTACCTCAGATGGCTGCAACATTTGCACACGTTGGGATGTGAAATGAAGAACAGCAGCTTTTCAGTTGTGGTCAAAGGGATGTAATTATAGTGTGTGAATGGAAAGGAATTGTTTCTAATTACCCAGAAGGTGCAGAACTCGATGGCTTGTTAGCATCCTGAATCAATCCAAAGAGGCATTATTGTGCTGGTGTCAGTTTATTCAAAGTAACAGGACTAGTATCTTCAGCACAGGGTGTCTGCCTCCCATGTTTGGGTTCTCAAGTTACACCACGGAATAATTTTCAATTTCTTCATCTGACAGCTTTATCAGCAAGACTTGTAGGGTGTAGGCGACATGGCACGTGACATGAGAACAACAGACAGCGGTGCTAATGTTGGTTTGCCTACAGGAGGAGAAATCATAAAGATGGATGGAGATATTTAAATTGTAAATACAGAGCAGGAGGCGTCCAAACAAAAATATATATGAGGGAGAAGAACTTGTCACCAAAAGGTTATGTGGATAGTAAACTATGGTTATAATGTGCATTTTTTACTGGGATTATGAAATGACTTTTACTTTGACAGGACGGCATTAGTCATCGAAGTGTCCTTAAACACAATGCAAATGACTTGAAGTCGATTAAGGAGGTTCGATGTGACCTCTCCATCCTCAGGAGGTTTTGCCGCTCCGCTAACGTCAGGCCATTACCGCTGCTGTGTCAATTTGCACCAGCTTGTCTCGCATTTTTTTCAAACTGACAACCTCGCGTCTTATGTTGAACTCAATAGTCAGCATATAAACGCCACATAACCTCAGATTAAAACGAGGACTGCTTCCATTTAAAACATGTCACTGTGCACTTAGCACATCATGCTAACATGACAGCGGCAATTAGTGTGATTGGCAGCGGCAATGCTTGAAGCTTTTTTTTTTTTTTTTTTTTTTTTTTTTTTAAATAAAGCCCATCTGAAGGCTTTAAATAAAAAGATCTCCAAATGACAGGATGCAAATATCTAGTAGGAAATGCACTGCATATAACAGAACTGCTGCTGAGCTGCAGCTTCTAATCAACTCAACTATATTTATGGTAAATATGACCATAAACCATTAGTAATTAATAAATGATGTGCATTTTAATGTCTTTATGTAAAGAAAAACTAAATATATCAAATATCAAATATTCTCGCTGTCAGACTGTTAATGGCTTCTCAGAGGGATAGTCGATCCTTGTGCTTTTTACTGGAACTTGTTTATAGCAAACATAAAAAGATTTGGAGTGTGCGAGTCTTCTGTAGTTTGTGTCTACATACATGCCTCTGAACTCCATGTTGTTCTTTCATTCCTGCGCTCTCTGTTGATGGGTTTCTGTGGGATTAGTCATCATCTCCTCTGCATTACCTTCTCAAGATGCGAATGAGAGGCAGTGGTCATATATCTAAACTGCATTACTGTTACTGCAGCCTTTCATTTTGACTTTTTTTTTTTTTTCTTTTCTTTTGCAATAACTCTGTAGTGCCAAAAGGAGCTGGCAGCATAAATTTTGAATCAACCTGTATGAAGTATAAAGCAGTAGCCAGGAGTGGATGCATACACTCATGCATACACATCACACACACACACACAGAAAACTTCCTCCAGGGACCGGAGAAATTAATAATTCACATACATTTCCGACACATCTCGTGTTCTCTTTTATGACATCTCCGAAAGCCTGAGAAAGCCAGCCTATGGGACGGAGATCTGTGGAATCATTACAGTCCAGCAGTAACGCCGCAGCCTCGTTAATGAAGTAGAAGATGGATTGATGCTGGGGCTGGGTTATTGCTATTCAGAGAGCCCTGCCCATCACTCTGTGGAGGGTGAAAACGGAGGACAGAGGGGCTAATGAAGGGACCTGGCTGGACACTGGCGGCAGCATCCCTTCTCTCTGGTGCAGATTCTTCCTGCAGAAACACCCTCCTCCTCCTTCCCAGTGGCAGCAGCTCGTATTATCACCCATGCAACAGTGCTTGATTTGGGCCTGCTCTAAGGCCTCCTACAGATAGGCCTTGTTTATCACTGAGATTTTATTATTATTATCATGATGTTTCTTTTAAGGACCCGACAGATGCACAC
The DNA here is from genome assembly GCF_900963305.1 of Echeneis naucrates. Taxonomy (NCBI): domain Eukaryota; kingdom Metazoa; phylum Chordata; class Actinopteri; order Carangiformes; family Echeneidae; genus Echeneis; species Echeneis naucrates. The sequence continues at coordinate 2,798,224 of NC_042524.1, read as the reverse complement.
GTTGCCATGAAAAAAAGATGAGAGCAGCGTCCTTTTACCCTCATTAAAAACTGGACCCATTCCTGAACCTACAGTAAGCTCTCCATGCGTCCCCACTCCTCGCCGAGATAACAACTGCAGGGTTTATCTTAAGAGCACACGGTCTCGGTTGCGAAGCAGTAAATCTAGCTGATGGCTTATTAAAGTTTTAGATGCACACGTGATACAAGTTTTCTTTGGCACTGGTCAGAAACGGCACCATCTATTAACAGATAAACTGGGCTCTTAAAAACCCAACGTCCTCGCTCTCCTCGGCCTGCTTTGCTTGTTTTGTAGGCCGCTCCCTTTGTTCACTTCAAAATGGCACTTACATGGAGTGATTACCCTCTCCAGACAAGGCAACAAATTTGACTTTGTCTGAGAGTGGTGCTTTCTTCTCTCCGTAATGGCACGTGTATTACCGAAGAAAGAAAATGTGCTGTTTGTTTCTGCCACATGACAAAGGGAGAAAAACAGGAGAATGGCTTGTTTACGGAGCTCAGCCAACGGAGGAGTTTTCTTTTTATTGAACAACTTCTTTTGTAGCTGCCATATTGTATAAATCATGCATCACCAGTGCTGCAGCTTAGACCTCTGCATGTACACAAAGGGCTGGCATGACCTTATGCAGCCGGTGACCAAATGATCGGTCTGTTTTCCTTCACTCTTCTTTTATCTTTCAGATAAACTGATGATGAAAACTGTCATTTGCACGTCCTAAACGCTGCACTTCACTGATGAAAACATTATTAGAAGTTGCTGCGTCCCATTCACTTTGACCTGAGCTGAACCGAGGCTTTTCAGCTGAGTGTAAATTAGGTCGAATTGTATTAAATGCAGATGAAGACTCACGGGAAAAGAGCCGCGGCTTGTGTTTTAGGTTTCACAAGATTGTTTGAAGATGGAGAGTGAGAGTGTGACAGCTGCGCCTTGCGCGCCTGCAAATTAGTTTGGAGGCAAATTGAGAAGGACGCTTGGCAGAAACTTTATTTTTAAATGTGATTTTTGCTGGTGTTTATTCTTTTTGATATCTTAAGTCGCACATTGTTTGTTATTGTGGCAGAGCCTTTTTTGGAGAAATAACGAGCTGCAGGAACGAATCCAGGTGCTGGTTACTGTGAGGCTACTGAACAGCTTCAGTTGAAATCAGCGCGCCGCAAAACGAATTCAAAACAGAGCTCCTGTTCTCATTTACCTTGAACTATCAGGTGCTGAGGACTGTAGAGAGGAGCCGGGTTCTGCCGCGCACCCCCGGCTCACCTCTGGGGGGATGCTGAACAGGATCGTCTGGGATATTCAATGCGTCGTGTCCTCCGGAATCCATGTAGGATGAAACTCCAGCAGAGTTTCAGCATCATGAGAAAATGGGTCGTGACCTCCTGCTGTACCAATCCATGCTGGTGCTCAGGTGTTTTTGTACTCGAGGACATCGTCTTCAAAGGGCCATGATCCCCACAGTTCAATTTGGACACTCGTGACGTCCAACAGGACTCGCCCCTACGCTTTAGTCTCTCTCACATGTTTTGTAGTGTGAAGTCTCCAGGCCCAGGCTGAGGTAACCCTCAGGCACAGTTAGTGTTTCCTGCATTTGGAGCCACCAGTGCGCTGCTGAATGTAGCTTTGATATTTGAATTTCTCTAATCCAAACCTGACACAAGGTTTAGAAATACTATTTTCTCAGCACGACAGTCGAGCATTTCACAAAGGCCTTTAAATAATGTATTGACTCGCCTTGGCGTCAGTACCAATGAGTAACACATGAATTGAAAACATTGTGATTGTAGCTTATTCGATAAAACTCTACTTGTTCTTCCCTCAGTTAAACTGCTTTCCGAGGTTTAACGCAGCTTGATCAGTTCTTCTGAAAGCGTAAAAGCACAGCACACAAACATGTAATAGCCTCTTGAGATGGTATTTGAACAGTGTTTTAAAGATCTCAGAGGGAACTTGGCACAGTATAGTTTTAGATTAATTCAGTGAAGGGGTATAGACTTTACTCAGTACATTATAGATTGTAGTCACACTGCTAAAAAGCATTTTTAACTGTATGAACCAACATTGGTGAGACAAGAAGAGTCCCGTAGTCAGCAACATGCACTCCTAATGTGCTTCACACCAGCTCTGCCTTACCTGTGTATGTGCTCATCGTTTTGCCCCCATTTGAATATCCTGATTGTAATAGAACAAATAATTCAGGCTATATATCTCAGTAATAAACTATCCTCCTGTCTGATGATGTATAGAAAGTGCTAGATATTGAGTCACATTTCTCTCATCCTTTCACAAAGACATTTCACATCTTCTGTGAATGTTCAGTTTTTGAATGCCTAATTTGATTTATGCCCACAAAGCAATCGTGTTTTATATTCATGGAAAATAAAACTATTATCTTCCATGAGCCAAACAAATAAAATGTCTCCTTCTTCATTTAGCCGGGGGGGGAGGAAGAGTGGGGAAACATTCAGTGACGAATCCAGAGGGAGAAAGTTTCCAGCTGAATACCTCCAGGTCTATTTATGTGCAAGATGAAACGCTTGTAGAGCGCCGGCGTGGTCTTCACTTTCCAAAGAAGAGACGACTTCTAAATAGCGCCATTCAGTTGTGAACCTCACTGGATATTCTCAAGTCATGCCGACTGACAAAAATCCAGAGCCCAGCGCCTGAAATCGTCAAAAAAAAATGGGCCTGTGGTTCACGTTCTGTAAAGGGAGGCACTTATTTCAAAGCTCTTCTCAGGCATTCATTTTAAAGTTAACTCTGACCACAGGCAACAAATATTAATGTGTTCTGCATCAGAAACATCAGACAGCGTGCACAGTTAATATTAAACAGAACATGCCACCGCTGCTGTTTACTAAATAATGTGCAAGGGGTGTTTCGCATCGTGGCTGATGGTCGCAGGGTGGATGCCCGCCCCCCCCCCAAAGTAGGTGGGCCGATGCAATGAGGCAGATAGAGAGGCCGGGTTAGCAACAACAGGTGACAAACGTGTAGCAAGGAAACAGACAGAAACATTAGCAGTAACGCTCTGGCAAGTGGGGAGAAAAGGCCGGTTTTAAATACCAGAGAGCAGATGAGGATAATGAGGAGCAGGTGTGCAGGTAGGTGTTGGGTTGGGGGGGGGGGGGGGGGTCCCATTGACTGGTAATGGAAAACAGGTGTAGCAGGTGTATCTGGAAATGAGGGGTGAAGGAGGAAAGGAAAAAAAAATAAAAGAGAGAGGTTTGCGACCAACTGGAAGAAGTTTACATCAAAGTCCGAAGCTGCGTTCGTCTTTCAAACGTTAGCTCCAGGAAATCTGGAGTCCAAAAGACAGTCCCGATGAAGGTGACAGAACAAGCAGAGGACAGAAGTGGCGGCCTGATGCGGTGAAGGAACTTAAATGGGGCATTTGATGAGGACCAGACGTGCAGAGTCCACTGAGTCGGCAGAGACGGCTGATTGAACAGATGAGGATTATGAGGAGCAGGTGTGTCAGGAGGCGGGGCCGTTCCAGTCGCTGCCTCCGGAGAACAGGTGCAGCAGGTGTATTTGGAGACGTGGACAACGTCTGGGGACATCTGGTGGGCGGGGGATAAACAAGGCCGGGCCAGAAATCACCACAGCTCTTTTTTTTTTTTCTCTTGCTCAGAGAAACTTCGGCGTGCTGTCTTCAACTCCGGATTATTCGTACCATCAAGCAAACGTTTGGCGCGCGCACACGAGGCAGAATGCGAGCGCCGTGTCTTAACAGCTGGTTGTTATGCATGATGGCAGACTATGTAAATGGCGTAAGGTATATTCTTCAGACAGGCGTGACCTTTTCCCACAGATTGTTAGTTACCTTGACCTTTTGTCAATAAGGGCATAAAGATTCCCAGACTAGGTGAACCTGAACTTTGCGCCGGCCCACTCCATCACCACCCGCACGCCGACACCTCCAGTTCCCAACGCTGACCTTTTTAGGCTCATACCAACCAGTTGGCTACACGGGAATTGAGTTAATGTATGCCAACAGATGTCTGACATTCTTACAACCTCAGCTCACTTGATTAGAAGGTGTTTCTGTTTTGTTTCCCCCCCGCCTCCCTTCACCATGCTGCATGGAGAATGTTTTATTTCAAGAGTCCCCGGTGCGTGGCAACATGATCATATCCTGTAAATCAGCAGAATATTATGCCCCATTTAAACGGAATGCACCTGCCCTCAAACTACAGTCTTACATTTCCCATGGAGATTTTAAAGCTTTATTATCTGATGATTTTATGGCTCGAATTCATGGATTCCTGGTTTCTAGTCTTTGTTTCGTTAATTGCGTTTTCCCCGATTGTTGCTTGCTCTCATGACTCTCTCGTGGAAAAGAGGCTGTCTGAATGAATAAAGATTGAATAGAATAAGGGGAAAAAAATGCTCATAAAACAGAAGATAATACATTAAGTGGCATACTGATGCATTAGGTTTTCATCACGCAACAAATAACTTTACCCAATTTTACAAGGAATTATATTTCATTTGTTGCCTGGCTGTGGCTTTATTTGGTCGGCTGCATTGTGCTGAGCAGTGATACTGCATTTTCTTGGTCCTATCCTTAATGGCTTCAGTGTTCTTTCATCTGGCTTTTAAAAATCCTTTGAGTGTATGTCTCCGGTTTCCTTGATCTGTTTGTCCCTAAAGCTCTGTCTGATTACAGCAGCTTCAGAATTTAATTTAATCCATGCGAAACAGTCAGTTTTATTCTCACCCAAAATCACATTCAACTCTTCCTGAGATGTTTTTTCGCAGTTGACAGCAGCTGGAATTTTATTTTATTAAAAAAAATAAAAATAAAAAAAAAGCACAGAGAAGTCGTGTGTCATTTGTGAGTGTTTGGTCATTAACACTCGTCAATAAAAAAAAAAAAAACAAATCAAATTCTTTTATCAAAAAGAAACACTTGAAGTTTTCTATTTGAACAACTAATTGGTGTATTAAAACACATTCAGCTGCTGTTACCAAATGAAAAGCATCAGCTGGGGCAAAATTACTTTTATCTGCTTTTAGCAAAACTTTGTGGCATCAGCTCGAGCTTAATTATCACTGTCGAATCATTTTCTCAAAATAAAAAGCAATGAGCGCACAAAATTCTTTCATCTTCCGTGAAATCTGCTCAGCAAGGCTCATGTAGATAACATGTTAAACTGAAATCACCAAATGAACAGCTAAAGAATACCGTGAACTTAAATGCAAATGTGGCCTCTGATATTTCTGACATTGTTCGACAGTGTTCGGCCCTCACATCACCATTTTGCTGTTTGAGACTGTACTGTTACCAAAAAACATTAACTAATAATATTTTACTTTTTCTTTTCCCTCCCTCATGCTGATGTCCTTCTGGCTGTATCTGTGGAGTAGGTGAGTACATCCATTTTTTATTTTTTTTTTTTATGATGTGGATATAATAACAAAACGTCCAGATGTGTCAGTAAAAACTGGCTGAGCAGTGCTGCGCATCACGTCGCAGAAATAAGAACGCGTACTCCAGTCCTTTCCTTATTTTCACGTCCAGTCTCGTACAAAGTTTCAAAGATGGGCTGACACCTTGATGTAGTTCTGGTCCTGGGATTTTCTCTGGATGTTCTCATCTGGCGTAGGTCTTGTTAACTTGCATTGGAAGTCCCAGATGGCTTCAACAGATCTACTTTCTGAATAAAAACCAGAAAAACAAATACAAACGGAAACATCGACCCCCAGTGAGAACTAGGAAAGAGTTCTTTTCAGGAAAACAACATAGATTAGTTACCCCGGGGAGTTAGTCAGAAAGAAAACTCCCTTTCCTAACGCGGCAGAGATGATACAGTCGGTGCCTCGAAAATAATCAGCAGTCGCATCAGGAAGTGGCGCTCGCTCGATGAATTCTGATAAAGACAAAAATATCCAGATTTAACAGTCGTCCTATTCCACACAATCAATGTTGAGTGACACATCTGGATGACCAGCTCATCCCCATCAGTGATGTCACCATCTTGGTTGTTCTCAACGCTATCTGAGTCAGCTAGTGTGTAGCAGGCACAGTTTAAGGTGGAGGGAATTCGAGGGATGACAGGCCAGCTGTTTGTTTTCCATCTAAATCTGGCTTCATGGCTGAAGTGATGCTGAAAACAGAGCTCGTGACAAAACAAACAAATGCTCTGCTTGGGTTTGATTTGGGAGGAAGTTGAAAAGCATTTTGACGCACGACACAGCAGAGAAAGCGAAACTCTTTGCGACTTTGGATGCACGCTGATCGAACCTGAAGAACTGGTCGATTTTCAAGCGTAAAGAAAGTAAGAAAGGATTTTTGGAGCTAAAGCAGAGAAATGTAACCTGGAAAACGCTGAAATCTGCAGCAGATATCAGCCGTCAAGGTCAATGATTTTCTTTTATAGTTCATTGTGAAAACCATGAAAACTACAGTTTTATTCTCATGTGCTGCCAAAGAGTTGTAGTTGTAAGCTTCAGCCTTTTTTTTTTTTAAATCTGTAGCCGTGAACTGTTAATAATTAATGGACGTTGCTGCTTCACCCAACTGTGCCGAACTCGCTGCCGATCCAAAAATGGGGGCAAGCAAATGGGCGCCAGACTTCAGTGCAGTTTGTGTCAAGCATATGGTCACCCACCTGTCACCCAAAGCAGCACCCCTCCAATGAAAGAAGACCGTAAAGCTTTAATGAAATCCAAACTCAGTTTTGTTTTTTTTTTTAAATAGCGATTCACCCATTCAGTCATCTTGAAGGAGGAATTAGCTGCTCAACCAAACTCGACGACGGGGATTGACTCCAATTTTATTTATTTATTTTTTAAAGGCAGAATCAAGCATCCAATTTTTGCCACCTATAATTTCCAGTCTTAGAGGTCGCCGCTTTTTTTCCCCTTTTCGACCCCAGAGCGTTCGGTTTTCCTGCTCGACAGCGGGGGATGTCTGACAGGGTGTCGTTGACCCTGATGGTAAGTCGTGCTGCGAGAAGTCAGGGAGCAGCACGCGGGGTCATTTGACAATCTGATTCCCGTCCCTGATAGATGTTCACCAGCTGTCTGTCTATCCATATAGCCTACCTCTCCCCCGCCAGCAGCAGCAGGGGGGGATGAAAGAAAGAGGTCAGAGAGATTGAGTGAAGCAAGATTAAGCTGCCATAGCAAGTCTCAGGCTTAAATGTGCAGATGAGCGCAGAAGAAGCCCAGGAGTCATTTCACAGATTGATAGATGTCGTCCCTCTGCGCTCCGTCCCTCCATCCCAAGACCACCGAGTGGGGGCCGAAATCAAACCTCCCCCATCACCTGCATGGGACCAGCTGCATGTTAATGGTACTGTAACAGCTTTCCAAGTTCACTTTCACCAGCTTCTCTTTCCGGATGAGGAATTCAAATGACAGATAATGTCTCCATTTGCATGCACAAATTTAGGGAGTGTCATTCTCTGGATCAGACGGGTGAATTTACCAAAAAAAAAAAGAAAAATTAGATAAATAAAATCATCTGAAAATATCCTTGTTGTTATTTTCAGCACTGAATATAGCAGTAAAGACTTGGAAGTGCATTTATATTTCAGTTGGCACTCTTTATGCGGGTAAAAAAAAGGTTTGACATTAACCCATATTCTAATTAAATAGATACAATCCCTCACTTTATCAAGGTTAATAATCTGTCTGACCGTCACAGTTTATATTGCAATAGACTTGCAAATCTTCGGTCAGAGTTTTAAGTCTGCGGAAGGTGCATTTCTCTGTAATTAACCTGACGGCTTGTCTGGGAGGCAGATCAGCATAACTTTACTGAATGAACTTCTCCCAGTGGCTTTTTATTTATTAAAAAGCCGGGAAAACGCGCGCAATGTGTCCCGCTGTTTTGCAAGTTGTCGCTGTTCCCCCCGTCTACAGCGTTTACAACGGCCTTCATCTGTCAAAGACGGACCAGTTTTCCAGGCCTGAGCAGGAGATCTCCAGCAGAGCAAGTTCCCTTGATTGGCTCTCTTCTCTGAGGACGGAGTCCTAACTTGGAGCTCATTAGTGTCAGGAGACATGAAGAAAATGAGGAAATAAGAGCTTCATCAGTATTTCCTGTACTGAATTGTCGTGCACGCGCCGTCTCCACTCTCCTCCGTCTTTGACTTTTTGTTTCTGTGGGTATCGTCGCTTCTTTCTTTTTTCTTTCGTTCTCTTCTGCGGTCACAGCATTTCCTGCCAGAAATATAAATTGCATAATTTCCTGTTCTTCCAGCAAATGTTTTTTTTTTTTTTTTTTTTTTTTTATTAGGAAGCTTGCCCCGCTCTGTGCATTCAGACTGCACTTTTACATAATGCGGAAGTAACCAATTTAGCGATGAAGCAAATTTTATATGCTTTCGTATTATACATACTCCACAATAATATCCTTGATGCGACGAAGCAATTACAATATCCGGTGGAGGAATGGATGGAGTTTTACAGTTTATATGAAAAGAACTCCATTATTTGTGATGATGGGTATAGAAGAGGCCTTGTGCTGCTGCAGACCTGTTTTCTCACAGTCAAGAAACTGATAAAGCTGTAGGACATTATTAATGCTCATTCAGGATTGTGCTGAGTTTGTTGATGTTGGGGGTTTGTTTTTTTTTTTTTGGTTCACTGGTTTATCCATGTTATTGCAGAAATGTACAAATCCAGTTCTGTGTTTGCTGTTAATGACTCGATTCTTAAGGGAGTTCCCAATAAAAAAAAATCCTGGTTGGCTGGTTGATACAGCGCACAACAGATGCAAGATGTGAAACTGAAAGCCAGTAAAGAATCAGTTGAATACCACACGTAGGTAGGAGCACAGGCCCGACGACACCCACCCTGCAGATGGAGGTAACGCAATGAAATATGTGGCAACACAAATGCAGCCACTGCTGCACATACGGGTGAAGTTTAAGAGAAACATGATTCCCCATTTTTCTGTGGATCAGTTATTACAATGAGGAGACCGTGCCCATTAACGTACCAAGTACATCATTATGCTTTAAAAGCGTCAATCTGTTCTTAGCGTGACCGAAATAATTTGTCTATTAAAATTAAATTGGCAAATGTGTTGATACCACTTATCATTTTGGTCACTTTCCAAGAAGAATAAAAAAAAAAAAGAGACAGTTTTTATCTTTTCATTAATAAGGATTAATTGCTTTACTCAGTTGTCATATTTATTTTGACATTTATTTGATTTGACGTCAGCTGATAAAATGACGAGGACATAATTATCAGGTGCTTCAGCCAGCCCCATTTATTTTATTTTTTTATTTTCCAAACTTTGAATCATGGAGCATTTTTCAGGCTTTGTTTGTAGTGCCCTGCACGTTTGTCTCACCTGATTATTATCCCTGAAAATCCCAGTCATTTGCTCAAAATGACTGGGATTACATCCACGAATCTGGATGGCAAAAGGTTTAGTGAGCAGCAGTTCCGACTTAAGAGTAATAAACAATTAAAAATATGATTTAGTTTGGCCGTTCAGTGAAAGCAGATTTGTCTGTTGTGAGTTGCAAATGCAGGACGTTAATATGTTTTCAATCATTCATCGGCTGTTAATGGTCACCCTGAGGTAGAATGATCGTGGAGTCTGTTTTTGAATATATTGTGTAACTGATTGATAAAGTATTTTTTCGCTCTCTGCAGATACAGTGTCAACAACTGCTTTAATGCCAATCTGTGTCTTAGCGTCATTTTTCAGGTTTAGTTTTCAGCGAGGCAGCACGGTGCTTAGCGCTGTTGGTGGTGGGTTCGGTTCCCGGCCTGGGGCCTTTCTGTGTGGGGTCTCCGTGTTTCCTCCCGCCGTCCAAAGACATCACATTTGGGTTGACTGGTGACTCTAAAGTTTCCGTACTGTAGGTCTGAGTGTGAGTGGTTGTTGGTCTGTCTGTCTGTGTGTCGGCCTCGTACCCCAGGAAACGGATAAGAGGTAGAAGATGAATGAATGAATGAACATTGGCCTTTTCCTCTCATATTGCATCAACTTATTTTTGATTTTATTTTATATAATTATGAACACCTGTGAAACCGTTTTACGCTCGAGTTGACATTGACATGTTGACTTGCTCTTTTTATTTCTCTCTCTTACCTTTTTAAGTCTCAACTTGCAGGGACCTTGTCTTCAAATTCATTCATTCTTCAAACCTGTAAGCTGTAAGCTTCCACAAACTCTAGATGCTTGGGAAACATTTCAATAGAACTAATAATGTGATCAGTAATTTGACTCGTAATGTATTTTCAACTGTCCAAGGAGACAGCAAAATAAATTACAATGAATCATCAGCCTTATATTCGAATATCCAACCTTCGGCCTTATACATATTCATAAACTGCGATGATTTTTCGCTGGTGGCTTCAATAAATTGAAAATATGACTTCTTGTCATTTTGTTAAACGTGGCTTGCAATATAGCAGAGGCCACTTCCTTTTTATAATGAGGCATATGATGGCCATTGTGTGGCTTGATTTCCTTTTTGCATCTTTGAATTACCTAAGAAAATCGCAAAAGAATACAGAAAAGAGGTCGTAATGTGCAGGCAGAAAATATGGCCATAATTGGCTCTGCTGTTTGATCTGAGTGATGGTAATGGCTCCGAGATGTCCTCGCCTCCCCAGGTGACCAATGAAGTAAGGTCCGGGGCAGCTAAAAGAAAAAAACAAACCCCGTTGTATTATAATTTTCAATGACCATGATTGAAATTTGTTTGGTTAAATAACAGAAGCAATCAGTCAAAAACTTGTAACTGCTTCACCTTCCCTGATGAGATGGGATGTTTCGCTTTAGAAAATCAGCCACAAACTGCAAATCTCAGTGCAACTTGGCATGCAGGGAACATTGGAGTCTCATTCTGAGGCATTTTGTTTTGTTAGTATAAAAAAACAACTATATACACACACACACACACTTGTCACTGTGGTGTTTAAGTCTGTGTAGGTTATTTGAAAATGAAAACAAACTTTAAGTTGCGTTAGATATTTTCAACCCCTCAAGGAGCAATGCAACAAACTCCTCACACACCAGTGACAGACTGTATAATCACTTTATGATGATGTTGGCAAATAAGTGTTTATTTTTTCATATCTGGCAAACTGTTATTCATCAGCTAACTTTTTGTCTTAACGTTTATGCCCCCCCCCCCCCCCCCCCCCCCCCCAAAAAAAAAAAAAAAAAAAAAAGCTGCATGGTGAGTCTTCAGCAGACTTTAAATCTCCATTTTCAGGTGATGAATCTCTGTTAGAGGAAAGTATTAGCGACTACCTTCACAGTTCGCAACCTGCTATCGATCACGACAGTAAGTACTTTAATCCACCATTTCAGTAAGAAAGTCTCAACATTTTCATCATCGAGCATTTAAGTTTGATGTTGTGAATCAAATATTAACAGGTTCTTTTCGTTAATCCCAGTCTTGTAATAGCTGGAGCTTCCGACGGAGTTCTGATTGCCCAAAGTAAATTTACAATAAAATACGACACACAAGCAGCAGCGCTGTTTAACAAAAGGAGCGAAATAAAAAAGAAACAGAAGATGTATCTGAAATCTGGAATTGAAATTAGATTGTCAAAAACACGTTTTTCTGTTTACAGTTGTGTGTGTGTGTGTGTGTGTGTGTGCGGTTCATCCAGTTCGCCTTCAAAGAGGCAGGACCTGGAGAGCTTTTCTCTTTAAGTGCATCCTCAACTTTTTAATCTTCAGATGGTGTTGATTTTCTGTTTGTTTTTGTTTTCGTTAGAAATGTATAAATACATTATTTGCGTAGGTTCTGGAGATGCTCAGACTCCTGTTCCAAACTGATTCAGACATTTAAACCCACAATAAGAAATCCAAAATTCAAATGGTCGTGGGACTGAGGGATCTCTGTACTCATTCAGCTTCTTTTAGCCTTTTTATTTTCCCTCTGTGTTTTGATTTTATGTTCTAAGTGACTCTTATTCATGAACACATCTCAATTAGATCTCTTTCATTTTACCTGCTGATGAAAACGCACAAACCTACCAACTGTCTGAACGTATTCGCAGCAAACGAAGAAGGAAGAAGCTAGGGAAGCAGAAGTAAAAGGAAAAAATGGTAAATCTACTTTATACTACATTTATTTAATCCAGGGTTACGTTAGGTCGCGGTAGCAGAAATCAGCCTAGCTAATCCCTTTCTCCAGCTCCCCCTGTGTCAGCCCGTCAGTAAAGGCGTCTGCGAGGCGACGTGAGGCAGGACGAGATGTGAAGACGGACGACTCCTGAACGCCGATGTTCCTCCCAGTCTGCTGAATGTGTCGTTTGGAAACTTAACCAGTTCCCGTTTGTCCTTTTGTCTCCAAGTGAATAATCAGTTTCTGCATCTTTTAGTCAGACTTCAGTTCCCTCCATCTGGTTTTTGTACACCACCTGAACCTTAAGGCAGAGAGCGGGACTCTGTTCTGCACGAGTTATTTTAGGAACGCTGCGTATGGATCGATGGGTCGTTGCTTATTTGCATCATCTGCTTCTTTTGCGCAACATTTGAAACTGACAAAAGCAGATCCGCCTTAACCAAAGTGACCTTTTCTCTCTCTGAGAGGAAACTTCATTTCCCACAGCCTGGATCCAGAGCTGCTGTTTTCCTTCCAGCCCACAATTCACGGCAACCATCTTGGCTTTTTGAGTCCAGAGTTTGCATCCGTGGCCGCTTCGGCCTTGTTTTAACCAGCCAATGAGATTATGTTCATTATGTAATTTCTTTGATTTTGGCCGTAACGTTATTTTAAGGGATGGACGTTAAAAAAATAACCTGAGGTGAAAAATTCATCCCCTGATGAATATTTGCCTCTGCAGCAGTGATGAGCAGCCACAAACATAACCTTAAGTCTTACCTCCTCTGCAAGTCAAGTCTCACATCTCCCAAACTTGAGGGTATTTCTGTTTGGGCCCAAATCCCCAAACAGATTAGCGCCCCTCCCACCACCACCACCTCTGTCTACTTGCAAAAAAAATAACAGGAGGCGTTACGTTTTCTGAATCTCTGTCCAACAACTTGTGGGCAGATGAAAACTTGGGTTAAAAAAAAATGTCACATTCTGCCGCTTATCTAAAATTACATACTTGCTCATTTTATTTTTACACCGAATTCAAATGCTCCACTGCTTTACCTTGTTGAAAAGCGAAAAAGGAACTTCACATAACCAAATATAAACCTATATGAATGCTGAAGACCACAGAGCAACTTTTCTTTCCCATCATCACCACTTTTCTTATCACAGTAAATTTAATTCCTCTGAATTTGGAAATATTCACATATCCACTGAGTCATTGCTAAAGATAAATTGATCTGTGCTATATATATTGACTAAATATATGTTTGCTGATGAGATATCCAGATGCTTGGAGAAGAGCGTGTGGGTTGGCGATGGGGGAGGCTTGCAGAGGAATTTATTCCATGTGCTGCAGATGAAGTACAAAAAAACAACAACAACAACAACAACTAAGCCCGAATTTTTGCCTCAGACATGAAAAACTTGCACACAAAAGCAAAAAAGATAAAACCAAATCCCACAGTCACGTTCTGTGTTCATCGCTGCAGTTGCGATGATGAAAATCCCCGCGGCTGCAACATTTCAAGTAGGTGGGTGGTCACTTTGTTTATGGCGAACGCTGGCTGAGTACAAATGAGAGCATGAGTGTGAATGCAGATATGTTTATCTGGAGGTTGTGTAGACAAAACAAAGCTAAAAGGAGGGAGACAGTTGGACTTTAGTATTCATCCGGTGGACGCCAACATGACTCCAGGTGAATGCTAATGACTTCCTGTCTACTGGAAATGTAAATAGGTTTTCGTTCTCTTGCATTTTAGCTACAAGCATGTCATAAAACTTTGATGCAGCCGTACTGTAGCTGTGGGTTTGTTAGCTAGTCCTGTTGACTCTTAGAGGACAAAAATACTCAATCAGAGACGCACCAAAGAGCTGCTAATTAACTTTTTTGGAGCTTTTAAGGAGGAACGGTGACCCGGTCGTATGTTCAAACTCGCTTAATTAGCCCGTGATTGCATTAACATAAGAAAAAAACAAAACATAACAAAAAAAAACGCACTATAAAATCTAGATGATAATGGAATGATAATCATAAAATTATCATCTCAAATAAGAATGAAATGTATACACAGTCCAGTTAATGCTGGGGTTGTTTTTTTTCCGCTCAGGAGGGTTGGTTCCATTGTTTTGTTTCCCCCGTCGTACTAATTGCTGGGATCTCTTTGCTGTGACGCGAAATGACCGGTGCTGCGGTGTCGTTCCTCAGAGATGACTAATCAGTTCAGCCAGGACTGTGATCTTTGTCCCGGGATTTCGACTGGATTAAACTGGAGACTCTGCAGCTCGTGCCGCTGTTGGCCTGCTCAGCCACAGTGGAGGTTTTTTTTTTTTTGGTTGTTGTTGTTGTGTTTTTTTTTTTTTTTCTGTAAAAAAACAGGAATATAAAGTGTGTCACGTTTTTGCCGCACTGGGTTTTCCACCCACATGCTTTTTTTATTTTTCCTTTTTAAATTCAGATGCCTTCCTACAATTTTAGCTGCAGAGGAATGGACTGTATTAATGATGTCATCTACTGAGATGCTGAATAATGAAGCAGGTCTAGTGACTTCTATCAGCATATGACGTTTTTCACTGAATATGGGTACGTTTTTCTGATTTGCTGTTGGCGGCATCATTTATTTGGATTGAACATCAGCATCAAGTTTTTTTGTTGAATTTAGATTTCCCACTGACTGTATGTCGTACATTTCCTTTGGCCGTTCGCTCACTGAGGCTGTCGTAATCCAAAGTGTCTGTTTGATATCGATGAAGAACGTCTCTGGTTTTGTTTTAAAAAGCGTTTATAAGGTCAATATGCAATTGTTTTCTGTGCCGCCAAATGAAGGCGGCAGTGACAAGACGGGATGAAGTGTGCTGACATCAATGGAGCAGAGCTGCGATCGAGGTAAAAGTTAACACAGCTGTTGATGAGTAAAGCAGCAGTTTGATGTTGAACTTGCAGCGTTTCTTCTGTTGGCTATGTAGCAACAGCGAGGCACACATATAGCTGTTTTAAAGTTCGGAGAGATTTACGCTGCTCCTTTTTTTTTTTTTTTTTTTTTAACAACAGGACACCAGGTGTTCAGGGAAAGAAATATTGAAGCGTCCATAAACTCTTTTCAGATTGAGTCACTTTTGTGTTATGACAGGCCGTGATGGGGGAGAGCATAGCAGATTTATTTAAATGAAAACGCCAGAGAAGCAAATGAAAGCAAAATGAAATGCAAGAAGAATAGAAATCCACCCTAGCAGACATAAACCATTAAAAATGTGAAATAAATGACAACAAATCAAAACTAAAATTGACACAGCGGTTCCATATGGAGCCCTTTTTACTTCCTTGCATGTTACCACTCACATTAATGTGCATGCAAACCTCTGAGAGCATGAATTTATTTAATATTTGCTTTAAATGTGTTACTCCCCTTTGAGCATGGTGACAGAATACAGAATAAGGAACATTGTATTACTTGCTCCTTGGAACTCTTTAAAGAGCATACAGCTCCCCAGCTGCATGTTAATGCAGTCATTATTTTAGTCTTTCCTTTGCTGATACTACTTTGACCTTCAAATGCATTCTTCATCTCATTTTTCTCAAGGGAGCAGAAATTGGCCACATAACAGCAAAAGCTTCTGCTTTGGCAGCTCTTCTTCTCAGAGCACAAGCCGGGTGGTTGAGCGGCCAGCCAGTCCACCCCAATCTAAGTGAAAAGCAGGAAAGGTTTCACGTTTTGGCAGCGAGGTGAGCAGCCACCTGAATTATACATGCAAACACAAGACGACCACAGCGAGCCTGTGGGACACTGCTGTGCTGTCATTCCAATTTACAGGCTCGTGCTGTGGGCCTGAATCTTAAAAATGCCCAACGGATATTTATTTTATGGCCACGTTACCTATATTTGTTCGGTATTTCTCGTTGCTGTTAAGGGAAAAACATACTTCTGTGCAGGTTCTGTGCAGTTCTATAGTTTCTATAGTTTCCACAGAATATTACACACAGTCTGACTTCAGGAGTGTAACTTTTCAGCCGATGAACGACAGGCTCTTTAAGGAGTGCTGTTACTTTGTGATGTCACAACGAAACACCCCCCATTTTTCCCCTCTCCAAACGTGGCCCATCCAGATCCACCACCCGAACATGCAGGGTTTAGTTTTCTCTGAGTTTCCCCGAAACCTGCTCTATTTTATATATTTTATTATTCATTTATTGTTCCTTAAAACCGAAGAACTTGTTACGAATAACAATGCTTCAAAATAAAAGTGTAAAATATAAGACCTTAAAGTTTCATTATGACATTCATTAGTCTGTACTGAAGAAAAGGCTGCTGTGTTTTTATCTGGTGGGCCCGTCAAAAGGGAAGCGGCTTATCTCTGACAAAGCAATAGGATATTAAAAATAATAAAAAAAAAAAAAAAAGAGCTATAAACCTGTAGAATTACCAACAAGTGCTGACCTGTAACAAGGAAGCAGCTTGTGTTCCATTTTCAGGTGCTGTCAATAATGTATACTGTAAATCCAACTTGTTTTCCCCTCATCCAGAAACACGTACAGTCCCATTGCTTCTGACCTTGTTTACTTTAATCTGTTTTCCAACGGCGTGGCCCGAGAGACAAAATCCTTCAAAGACAGCCATGAGTATTTTCTGCCACAGTCCCGGCGAAATTTGTTCTGAAACGAAATGTTTTCCTCTGCTGAGCCTCTGATGTTCATGTGAACTGATGATGAAGGATTTCAACCTCCACCCTGCTTTGTCCGGCCATATAATGGCTCTTTTTTTTTTTTAATTCCTCTTTTCAGGCCTGTCAAGATAATTTAGTATTTAGATCTCAGAAATTCTCCCTTCTGCCTCTTCCATCACACCATCGACTCCTCTGGACTGTTCAAAGCAGCATCGTGGTTGAAGAAAGTTTTTCGCCTCGGGTCATATGGGAAGAAAAGAGTCCTAATGTTCTCCCTTCACATGATAAGCCACTGAAGTTGGACTGTACTCTCTGTGCAGCGTTGTGAGTCATCCCCACTGTTGAGAGCCTCTGGCGGATGACCTGAGGAGCCCCCTTTGCTGCATTGTTTTTCCGTCTGCTGTGTGAAGACGGCCCCAAAAACACCAGTCTCTGCACCATTTTGAGAAGTGTAGTGTGGCCCCCCCCCCCCACCACCACCACCACCACCACCACCGCCGCCACCAGCCCTGCAGCAGCAGCAGCGGCGCTCCGTGGGAGAATGAGAATGTCTAAATAGCTCGAAATGTGTCGTAATATCCTAGGTGTCAACACTCTTAGACAAGGAAACACAAAGCATGGCTATCTTCCGAACCATAACAGGCGCCCCAGAATATTCTTGAAAGCATCAGGGAGTGTTACTTCAGTGTCGTACCTTTTTCTCTCATCTCTATCAAACACGCAGCGATTTTAAATTTGACTTGTCAGTTCGGGAGACATTAGCATTTACTTCGTCCATGAAATGAAACCTCACTTCCATTGTGGTGACCTAATCCTCAGAGTTTGATTGGATTGTTGGAGTCATTTGTTTGATAAAAGCGGAGCCGCAAATTCAGTCGATGTGCTCGGACGTGACTTGGCTGAAATAAAGGAAGAGACTACCTGACCGTGTGCTGCTGAAATTGCATTGTAGAGTTGATCGCGTGCATCAATACCTCCAATACAATCTGCTGATCTGCTGCACCCGAGCTGTTCTGGTGCCCCTCATTTCTACATTGTTTTGGAGAAAAGCATCTGCTGAAGGAAGAAATGGAAAGCGATTCGCCTCCCGTTACGGCGAAACAGCTGATTTGGAAGTAAGGCGACGAGGAGAATTTGACTCATTGGCTGAGCAGCAACCCGAGGAAGTCCCCCTTATTTGAAAATTTGTATCACTCTTTCCTCCACTGGACTTTAAATAAAGATGGATGCCAGCTGCGTGACACCCAACTAATCAAAAAAGAGATGAAAACGTGTTAAAGACGTGAGGCTAAAGCTTCAGTGAAAGCTGCTCGCCCACCTGCCACTCAAAGACCTTCAGTCCTGCCAAAACTCGGATAAGACTGCAGGTCACCGGAGAGGAAATGAACTACTTCTTGGTGTGATCACTCGAGGATCTGCAGTTTTCAGCCTCGGTTCATCCCCTCAAGTACGACCCCCAGAAAGGTGCTAGTGAACTGTGGATGTTTTTCTTTCTTTCTTCTTTTACAGAAAAGTCTCCTTTTAATCTAAATTTTATGGCTTCCCTTCCAACATTTTAAAAAAACTTTTTGTCGTTGCCACAGAAGCAAAGTTTGGACCACCTCGCTGTCTCTCTCAGAACTATTCTGTTTGAAGGGAACCTACAAAAGTCTCCAGAGTCCCAGAGACAGCAGGAGGTTCTCCACCATCTGCTTTTGTGTTTTTTTTTTTTTTTTGCTCCGCTCCCAATGCACAGTGTGTGTACAGTACAGTACGGCGGAAAAACTACATGTGGCTGCAAACTGGGAGGTGGCGAAAGAGCTGCACGTCAAGATGGCTGTCAGAACTGATTGTTGGGACATTTTCAGATTAATAATTTACAGATGGTACAAGGACCTCTCTGGATAAACAATCTGAGGAATGGATTCAGCATGAAATTAGGAAGACACACCTGAGGCGGGGGTTGGATCCCACAGGGTGACGCTGTCTTTGGCTTTTTGTGCTTGAGACAGCAGGAGGAGGGAGAGTTTTGGAAAGTTGAGTAGGAATGTGGCCGTTGTGTATGAATTTGAGATTTACTGCCAGCTCAGATCTGATCTTGACTGAGCGAGAACTTCTCCAGATGCTGGCGGTGTAATGAGGTCCCGTATTTGTTCAGGACGTACGCTGAACGAGATTTAAATACAGATCAAATGTAGACACCACACATAGATTGTATCTCAGCGTCTGAAAATACTGAGCCATCACAATTTCTCTGAGACCGATGTGATCAATTCAGATTGTTTTGTTTGACCGAGAGTACAAACCCAATTTGCAATGATAAGAAAGTCTGTCAAATTCAAGCATTTTATTTTGGTTTTGACCTTTTTTTTTTTTTATTGTTTTCTAAATGAATGTTCGAGCCACATTTAAAAAACCGAACATTATCTTAATGTAACCTAAAAGGAAAAACAAAGTAGATATCTATAAGGTTATAAATTATGTTGGAAGATTTGCATCTTGTGAATATTCAAGATGCAAATCGAACAGCACGTCCTGTGAGATTATGAATAAGACTGAACTGAATAAACTGAATACACTCATTGATGCATGCCACATATTGTTTCATGCAATACAAGTAACGCAACCTTCAGCTGCTCATAAGAACAGCTTAGAACGTTCATCAACTGTAATCCGCGTCAATCTAAAAGCACAATCCATCAGCAAGTTGCCCTTTTTTTTTAATATCTATTTGTGTTGCTACTTTGTCTGCTAAGATATAAACTCGCCTGACAATCATTTTGCACAAAGCACATCTGGTTTTAAAGGAAGTGATTGTCTTTTATTGAAGCCGCATCCTCGCGTGCTATCGCAACAAGCTGGAAAATAACAGTCAAGCCTGTCTTACACTCTGCACCAACAATCCCTAACTGCTTAAAAGCACTTTTTCATTGTAATGCTGTATAATCCATGGTGTTCAGGATGAAAGTCTTCATCAGTTAAAGCAGCATTAAGCAGCCAACGACCTTTGTTGATCTCCATCAGCCATCAGTAGACGCTGTACAGTAAGAAATCTGAGGAACGCCTGCTCCTGTCCTCGGGCTTTCTTCCCTTTCAAGCCCACTTGTATGTAAATGACTCTTTGAAAACATGCAAGATGGATTTTACAGCAATTTTACTTGAATTGTTCTCAAGGGAGCGCAGCTCAATCATATCAGTAAATGTTTATTGTAAACAGATTGTGTTGCAGCAGGTGACGCACAGTGAATGAAACTATGGCCGCCGAGCCGATTGAGTCCGTTTGATGCTTTTCATTTTCACGTCAGTTCACCTGTGGGGCGGCCGATATGAATATATCTTAATGGGACTGAACTGGGCTAAAATAAAGCTTTTAGAATGTGTAGATGGCAGAATGAGATTTTGAGAGGTGAAGCTGCTTTCAGTCGAATTATTACATGTTGTGGAGCACAAACGCACACTTTGTCTCCGTATCACATAGAAGAACACATCAACTGCAGGAAATCTTGAATTACAGCTAGAGACGGGGTGGGGGGGGGGGGGGTGGGGGGGTGTTATTCACAGCAGCTAAAGGTGATAACAGGTTTCTTTAAGCATTTGCAATTGAGGCAGCCGTTCTTCGATCAGCCTCCTCGCCTTGATTTGTTCGGCTCTGCTGCTGTGGGAATGTGAAGTAGTGAACCCGAATTTAAGACAAAATTCTCTACTTGATTGAGAAAGCAATTTCACCACAGGCAATCACCCAATCTCGCTCGGATTGGGTTGTTCAGTTATCACGGAATTGGAGACGTTAAAATTTCCTTTTTTTTTTCTTTTTTTCATCCCTCTTCTAAAGAAAGTGAATCCCGAACTGAAAAAATGTTGTAAAAAGTTGAAAATACAAACAGTATTATTTATCTGTTGGTGGTTGAATAATTAAAACGGGTCGCTCCACTTCTGTTTGGTGAACATGCTGCTTCTTCACTCTGAAGGTTAACCATTTACCGTTGAAGGTCAACGAATCTGGGAGCTTCGGATCAACCAAATATCACAATCATTGTCCTTTATGCATCGACATTTTCAATTTTCATTTTATTTAATTTATAACAATAGAAACGTAATTCATTATGTACATATATCTACTTTTAAGTGACATTAATTGACCATGAAATGACACACTGAGAGCTGAACAGCACAAAAAATGATAAATAATATGGAGACATTAAACCATTTCCAAATGAAATAGAGTGAAATAGATATATTTAACAATACAATAGAGAAGGTATCGTCAAGGCAACAACTCAATCTAACTGAATATCACTGAAATGAAATGGTGCTGTTGGGTGTAACGCTGCTCTATTAAACGCCGTGGAGGCTCATTACGTGACGGAACACAGTAAACACATTTGTACGACACCTCACGTTGGAGTTGTTGTACATTCCTCTCTATAATTTTCCATAAATCAACCGGTAAAGCAGTTCATCCTCAAAAAAAAAAACAAAAAAAACAGAGTAACACCTTAACACAGATTCTGCTCTTGTTCTTTTTTTTCCTCAGTCAGCTACATGCAGCCTCCCAAAGCAAACGTGCTGAGCAGTATTTCTGTACAGTGAGAATGCCGTCCTTCTCCTGCTTCCTTTTGATGGTGCCGCGTCACCAGATAAATCACGGTTAGGTAATCCGTACGCTTTTAATTATTCAATACAAATCATCCACAACAATTGATTTTTTTTTTTTTTTTAAGATATTTATCTGCAGCTTAACATCGGAGCAATCCATTACTGGCAGGCCGCACAGTAAATTAGAGAAATGCTGTGTTCTTACTTGCTGCTTCTGTTACTTCGTCACGGTCAACAGCCGCACCGTCATCAGAGAGATTATGGTTTTTTTTTACCCTTAAAATCTAGACAGATTTTCTTGAATGCAGCTGCGTTTTCTCCAACAGTTTAGCTCGAAGTAACGCGCAGGTAAATTGATGGGAATTTTCTCTTCTTGGCGCTTCAAAGTTTTCCAGTCATCTCGCATTCGCCAGAAAACATGATCAGTGCAGGTGAATCAAATCAGTTTTCTCTCGTCGATGACTGTAGCTTTGTGTGACCTCACTTTTTGTTTTTCTCTCAACACTAAACAAAAAAAAAAACAAAACAACAATCCCTAAAAAAACTGAGTGTAAACTAGTTAGTACACTCATAATTAATATAATTTTTTAATCTTTTAATCTAACACCTTTGGCTTTGGTCTGCTGCTATGACGAATTAATACATTTTTATCCACCAGTTGAGCAAATAATCAATAATGAAAATAATTGCGGACATTTTTCTTTCCATCCTGCAAGATTGCAGAACTTAACCGAAGCGTTATTTAAGCACGAGCCACAAATAATCACCCTGTGCGATCAGTGATGGAGCGTAGCTTTTTAAAGCACGAGTCCCAGTGGGTTTTTTGGGCCTGTCAGCATTATCACCTCCTCCTTCACCCCAACCAGGAAATTACACTTGTCAGCAGCCTGACTCTGTCTGCTGGATTTGGAGAGGATGGATCAAAGCCACTCAGGGCGCCGGCACATGGCCACTGGGCCCCATTAACGCTTCCGCTTACCCAAAATTCTCTCATCTTCAAAAGACCTGTCTTATCCAATTCTGCTGCCCGTAATGACGTAATGGCACAAAGAGGGGATGTCCAGTAAATCCAGAGGATATGGACGCTGGGCTGGCCTTTGGGATATTAAAGGTGGGCTTGTCGATCATAATCGGCTGGGAAAGCCATAATTCAATACATCTCTGTGACTAGTTTATTTTCGTCGAAGCTGCTTAATGTACCGATTTCATCGCTTTTGTTATGATTACAAATATGCATGTATGTTGACGTGGCTGCATAAAAGCCACATCAACGGGCTGGACGTCCTCCTTTTCTCCGTTTAAACACGCTCTCTTCCGGAGAGGACCTTAGGGCTCGAAACGCACAACCTGACAAGCGTCATCTGTCACCGTTTCTTATCCTTCAGTGCGGTCAACAGGCTACTTTAAAACATGATGAAGCAGCCGTCAGACTCAGGTGCTATCAACCTCTGCAAAGGCCTGTTGAAGAAGAAAACAGAGCTATTAATAAGACGTGCCAGCTTTGTGGTGAGAATGAGAAATTCCAATAAGCCTGAACGCAGCTCCCCCGCCGGGGTGCCACACTTTATTAGATTGTTGTTGCAACAGAGATTTGTTGAGTCAAGAACACAAAGATTTGTGGTTTTCGTCTGACCCCTTTGTGCCTGACAAGGACTTCAGCCAACAGTGCAGAAGCTCACGGTAAACTTTAAAGAGCAGACGGCTTGACAACAAAAATAAAAGTAATGTTTAAAGGTGCGCAAGGCGCAATTTAAATGTAAAAGCTGCATTCGTCTGAATTCAGATGTTGAGGCAGGCACTGAATGGATATCGCTATTAGCAGGATTTGATGAGTCAAAGCTTGACAGCAAAGTGCTGAGCAAACTGTCAAACAAAAGAGCCTGAACACAGCAACGTTCAGTATAAAGCCTGCCATTGAAACCTGAAACAGCCAGAATGGATTTCTGCGAGCTGCCTCAAAATACTGTTGTGTACAGACACATATTCTAATAATCCAGAAATTGTTTACGTTGAATCAAACTGCAGTATAGTATTTATTTAAGACCCCGAGACTAGGAAGGGAAGATTGAAGTCCAAGGTTATAAAGTACACGCAGAGGAAATTAATGCACCAGGTACTGATAACTTATCGCTCCTCTGCATGTCGGAAAGTTTCCCCGGAGTTTTACTTATTTAGAGTTAAATCCCTGCCAACTGCTGTTGGTTTCACATTTGTAATTATATTTAAAGCAACCCTGACATGTAATTCAGGTTTCACATCATAATAATTTTGCCGCCGTTTGTCATCAGGATGGCACTGCAGCGAAGACCTCAGTGTCAATAAACAACAAAAAGACTTTAATGCAAATCTGCTTTGTGAACTTAAAAACAGCAGTGGTTCTTTGTCCTTGAGCTGACAGACGGTGATACTATATCTTATTCTATATTTGTTTCTTCAGAGACCAACCAAACAACATTTACAGCCACCATTTTTCCTGATTTATTTTTTTTTATCCGTCGGCACGTTTCACACCAATAACCCGTTTTGTTGCGGAGACATCGGAGGGACGGCGGTTGTGAATTGAGTGTCAGGATGTTTGTAGTGAACGCAGACCAGACAAGGTAATTATTATGAAGGGGCACAGCTACAGCTGCAGCACGGCGCTTATTAAATTACTCCGGATTGTGCATTTTACCTCCGATTAAGGGATGAGAAAAGACGTGCATCCCGTGGACGGACAGCTAATCATTTTTCAAGCAAAGCGAAGTGGAGGTCACGTTTTCTGTCGTGGGGGCTCCAGCTCTGGTGTCTTCAGAGGAACAAACGCACCTCGTTGAGTTTTCTGATGCATCCACCGCATTGCACGCCGTCCTCCGTCTTCCGAGGCCGAGGCAGCTTCATACGGAGAACTCTAGTTCTTCCTGAAGGTCCTTGAGCCTCCCGCATATTTTCTACATATCCAATCAGAACATCAACAAAACTATATACATGACACAACCTGGTGTTGTCAAAGGTTAGATTCTGTAACGTAGGGCCAAAGGTCATTTTCACCTCTGAGTAGTTGCTATTAAAACACAGTGTTGCTATGGAAACAGTCTGATGCATAACTGACCAAATAGGAACAGAAAAAAAAAATGCTATGCTCTATCCTTGGTGACTTTCAATCAATCTGCTGCTGATTAACCAAACAAAAATCTAATTCATCATGCATTTCTTTATTTTATTTTTTTTATTCCCTCGTTATTTCTTGAATTGGAACGCTTTAATGTGAGCATGAATAATCCGCATTTGACCAAAACGCACCCATAATCATAAATATTAGGTTTAAGCGATATGGCATTCAATAAAATATATTTTTTATTTAGAGTCTCTAATTAGCCCAACGTCACCACCCTGCACACAAAGGAGCCAGATGGGGGTTCAGACCCTGAACCTTTGCTCACAGACCGCTGTGCTGCCCATTTTTAGATGTTATCGTGTATATTAAAGTGTACGTTGTAAAACTTGCAAAGCAGCAAAGAATAAATAAATAAATAAATAAATACTGCATTTGGCAGAAAGCGTTCAATGTGATTCAGTATTGGCACAAACATATGATATTTATATAGAATAACACACTCCCGTAACATGACCGGGGGGCTGATTACTTTGACTTTTGTATAAATCGTGGCATTAAATCTCATTTTCCGGCCCATCCTCAGCAAGCCTCACTCACCCAGCCCACCTCCACACATTCACCACTACAGCTCTCTGAAGCGCTGACCTCCCTGTGAAATAGTTTTAATGTGAGCCAAGGACAACAAAACGTACCTTATTTCATTAATTCACTGTGTATTTTTAGTCTCCATTTGCTGCTAATCGTCCCCTTTGTCAGATGTAATGCGGTGTCAATTGCAGGCCACGGCAGGTTAAGTAGATGGATGAGGAGCATGAGCCAGACCTGTGCCAAAAGAGACGGTATCTGGTGACGCAGCTCTTCCTCATCACTGACAGACGTTGAGAGATGTCGCATAATAAATTATCCATTACTCAATATGCACTGCATTAAATAGGGTTGCTTACAAAGGGAGGGATCTATTTTTCATGCAGACCTCTTTGGTCGCTGTTCCTCTTCAGTCTCTCGCTTTCTTTCTCATCTCCTCTTCACTGTCTTTTCATGCTGTTCTCGCTCACATAGGAGCGAAATCAAGTCATTCATGGGCTCAATAAAACAGGGGCAGTGAGAGAGAGGAAAAAAGAAAAACGCCTAATAAGGCGAGTGTAGACTCAGGAAGTGGGCCAAACGCTGCGTTTGAAAGACAGAGCTCTGAGTGTCTAATCCAATAGTTTGTCAGTCAGTCCATCAGAATCTTTGTGTGTTGGAAATGAAACATTTAACATGAAGATGGTGATTGACAAACTCTGAACACTGAATGGTTTCCTCTTCTTACTCAGCTGGATTTGCTCTTTACATAATTACCCGGGCTCAATGTGACGCCACAGCCGGACATTATTTTGGGATAATGCACAATGCGGCTCAGTTAATTGGATGCACTCGTGATATTTTTAAGCAAAACGAATTAAAAAGAAAGAAGTCGTCGTTTGTTCTGTCTTCGTGGGAATGCAGCATTTGAATATGAAATGTTTCAAGTTGAGGGGGGGAAAAAAGCATCAGACACTCAAAAAGGTGTGTGACATGAGGATGGGAAAGCAAAATGAGAAAAGTAGTAGCTACTAAAAAGAAATAAGATAAAATCAGGAAGTCTGACGTTTGAGTCGCTGCCTTTTGTCACAGCATGAGTCTTCGGCTATTTGTAGACAGAAGACGCGAATTGGAAATCCGCCCTAGCAGTCAGAGAGAATTGAAATTTCATCTTCACATTGTTCAGATTTTATCTGAAACGGCATGCTCGGTGGGCTGGGAGGAAACTTTGTGTTGGCGTAAACAGGAACACAGATGGTTTGACTTTGGGGGGAAAAAAGGCGCTCATGCCACGCTGCTCTGATACTCTGCGAGCCAGCTGATAAGATTCATAAGATAGAGATCTATTCTACGTGATCAATCCACATTATGATCCGTTTTTTTTTTTTTTTTTTTTTTATCTCGGTCTCAGCTACAGCCAGCTGAATATTAATCCTGATTTTGTATCTCAATATATGGAACCTCTATATTTTGCACCCCTGCAACCAGTATTTTGTTTTCCTGCTGTCAGAGGAGGATAATACATGAAATCCAGGGCAGTTATATATTTTCACTCCTGGGACTGTTACACCGCAGTTTACATGAACTCAACAGCTCGCTTTGATATCATTAAGTCACTCTGAAAATAGACCTTGAACTCTGAATTCCCTCTTCAGCTTGTCACAGGAGTTGTTGTCTGATGCAAACGGCCCTCCGAGCAGTCACAAAAGGCGGCATAAATATATTTTTTATGTAACAGGAGGGGAGGAACGCAACCTTCATCTTTTTTCTTCTGCCACACCCCGATCCAAAAACTGTGCTGCAGCACCTTTACCGAGGCCGCAGAGAGCCAACGGAGGCATCACTTGTAATAGAAGTAATACATGCAGAGCCAGGTTGTTCAAGAGTTCCATCAGTCCACATCGAGCGACCGGCTCGAGACTCGGACCGTGAGTGAGAGTGAAATCGGCGAGACGTCATGCGAGCAGACGTACACGAGGCTGCACTCGTGGGAACTATGATGATAATTCACTTTCACAGACATTTAAAGGTCAAGACCTGAACACAACGGCTAAGAAGTAGACAAAACAAACTGCCCTGAAAATAGCTTCTGGGTCTATCTATCCATGACGGAGGTATAACAATATTACGATGTTTTGGATATGATTTCAAATGAAACGTGACAGTTTTTTTTTTTTTTTTTTTTTTTTTATTCCTTTTTTTTCCTCTGCCTGAGTGATTCAAGGCTTGAAGGTTGAGCAAATTAATTTAAGACTCACTGTGTGTTGGGCTGTAGTTTTTCTCTGCCCCATTTAATATATTGAATGAGGCATCAGCGCAGGTTTGGCAGCTGACATGAGCTGGCGTGTGTTTGTTTTGCTCCAAGAGCCCAGGCAGCTCTGTGATCGGCTTGCTAACTTCTTTTGGAGCGAAGTGAAGTTTCTTACGTGCGTCAACAATCCAGAGACTTTTACTAATTTGTCATATCACTCTCCGTAGTAGGCTTACCACCGTGCTCGCTCGTGTGAATTAATGCCGCTGTAAGTTCATATTCCTCGCTGAGCGCTCCCAAATTGATCATAATCCCGCAGAAAATCCAAAAAAGGTGGGGAAGGAAATGAATCCATGCAGAAAATTTCTCCCCGAACTCGAAGATGAATCAGAAACAAATGTATTCCGCTAAAGTTTGTTGAACAGTGACGCTGGGAGGAAAGAATTCAATATTTTTTCTCCACGTGATGATTATTACAAAAGAGTTTGTCCTGAAGAAACCTTGAGGGCCGGCCTTTAAATCAACCACAGCCCCCAGTTAGCTAATGACGGGGGAGGAAAGAACAGATGCCTCCACATATGTTGCAGCTGATGTCATTAGAGACGGGAATCCTTCAAATCTACAGCCCGGCGTTACTCTGCTGCTTTACGCTCCCCCAGATAGCATGTTTAAGTTGACGTAAACCTCAAGTGGATTTAATATACAATTCTTTTCATTTTACTTATCAGGGATCTTTTAGTTTGAAGTGAGAGCCTCATGTCGAGCCGAGCTTCTGTACTGAAGTATGAAAAGGGTTCAGTCCGTAGAGAAATACACAGAAATGAACCATCAGTGATTTCTGTCGTTGTGTGATGTCACAACAAAGCCCTAAGCCCCGCCCACCTGAACGCACCATGAAGCCTGACAGGATATTTCAGAGGAGAGGATCAGAGCCTCTCGGTGTGACAGGACAAGAGATGTAAAGCTGTACTGAGGTGGGTTTAAAAAAAAAAAGAAATAAAAGTACAAATCAAAACACTGGAAAGGATAAAATACGGGACCTTTAACCAGTTTTCCCAGTTTAACACTTTATAACTCTGTTTCTCAATGCGGGCCCGGCTCGTTGTCTGCGTCAGATTAATCACACAGTTTTAGCCAGGAGCACTGAGTTTAGTGTTTGAAAGTGCACTAAGTCAGAGAAATTACACAGCCTTTTTTTTTTTTTAACAAGGTACATCTTTTTTTAGTAATATGACTCACACACCGTCACACTAAGTAGGTTAATTGTAGGCCCTAATTACTAATGATGAGTGCTGTCTTGGGATAAAGGGAAAAAAAAAAGATTAATTTCTACTTCCCCAAGAACATCAAGAGCTTTTATAGGTTGTACATAACAAGTCTCTGTCCACCCCAAGGTCACCAAAAAGCCCATTATGTACCTTTCCTCAACTTCTTCCAGCATTTGATGGATGTTAAAGATATCCTGTTGAACATTTGAACATTAGTAATGCTTCGAAGGTTTGTTTGTCCCTTGTGTTGTACTCGTTGGCATTCTGTGGAAATCAGAGAGCACAAAGCAGGAAATGGGCAGGACACTTCCCTCCAAGACCGGCCATGAAGAGAAAGAGGCGAAAGACTGTCCGTTGTTTTCAAGGTTTGGCACTGACATGCATGACAAAGATGTTTCAAAGAGAGAGGAGTGGCTGATTTTTATTTAAAGCTGCAGACGGCTGAACTTTAAACTTTGACATCAAGCCGTCTCTCCAGGTGTTTAAAAATGAGCGCAGACTGCTTCCTCTCCGAAAACATGCAGCTCGTTTTCCAATATGACAGCAAATCAACAATTCAGACCGCGCCGGCATGCGTGGTCCGTTTATTTACCCACCACAATTAAAAGTTGCCTCGAGGGCAATCGATATGGCCGGCGCCTCATGTCAGATTCATAAAAGCTTTTCACAGCATAAACCCTGGACTCCCTTCCTCACCTCTGCATCCCTAATCCTCCACCCCCGCCTCCGCCTGCCCGCCGTCCAACGCGAAGGGGAAGCCTCTGCTGTCGCTCCAGGCTCTGGACGCCACAAGGGGAATGACTGCCCGGCCCTTAATACTGTAGGTCACACATTGAACTCCAGCTACGGCAAACCATGGAGGGAATTACAGAGATGAAGAGATCATGTAATCCAATGGGCCTCACTGTTAAGACAGTCAAACAGGCCGAGATTGAGCACGGTTGCTCTCGATGTCCTTGTCATCATCAGATTTCGGCGAAATGACTGCTCCTCTTCTTGCCCTGCATTTGCGTTTAGAAACTCAACGAATAGCTGCAGATTTGGAAGCGAAAGGAGTCGCAGCCCGCTTCGGGATCTCTCTCGCTCAGCCAGCTTTGACTTGTGTGCTTAATAAATCACACGTATCAAGGCGGAAGCTGTTCATTTGCAGTTTCCAGCGTCTCCGGAGACGCCAGCACCTGCGCCAAGGTTGGCTGGATGCTTTGTCTCATCAAGGACAACACGCGTGTTGTTTTCAGAGCGTTGCCACGGCCTTGGAGCTGCCGCATTTCATGGAACTATGAAAATTTTAATGTGAAGCGCCAAATACAGGAAAGGCTACTTTTTGCATGAGCGGTAACTTAATACAGCTCATGGGGATCCGTAAACTGTAAAATGAAGCAGCTATCTGTACAAATAACATCACAGAAGTGAAGCTTAAATCAGACAGAGCGTTTTAAGAAGAGAGCTTTGTCTCTCATCTGTAGTGCAAACATTCAAGTAAAGCTGAAGGGGAAGAGGCCATCACAGAACAGTCGAGGCTGGAGTGGAAACATAAATCGGCACGATTTGGCTAAAGAAGGACCGAGAAAGGCTTTTAGGTTCGTGTCTGGGCTTGACCGATGTTATTTTCACTTGTCTGTCTTTAGTTTTTTCATTTTTATTTTCTGTATCTAACTCCCAGCGGCTTTCAGATTTGGAAAACAGCTCCTCCTTTGGTGATTGTCGTGCCATTCTAATTGCGAGGATGCAGATTTTGTGGGTGTTTGTGAGGCTTGAAACGTTTTAAAGACTTGTTACAGGGGAAACATTTTTATGCAGCTGCATTTTATTTATAAAGTGAGGAAGGCAGGAAAAAGACTTTTGTAGGCAGCACACATTTCAATCAGGAGTGAGTATAAAACAAACCAGGCCTGCAAACAAGATTTAGTGCGGGATGTAACAGGTCCATTGTTGGCATTTTGTGCAGTTCAGCAACAAGTTTCTCTTAATGAATTGTGGATTGTTGCGACTCTGAACTTGTTACTTACACATATTTTCTCGTCCCAGTGGTGACTGCTCAGGCCACTGAGAGGAAGGACACAGACGGCTGTGGATTCTTTGTTGTTTATCAGGTTTTAGCTGCCTCATATGGACAAAAGGAGCACAAGAAATCAGTAATCAATAATCAGCAAACACAATGAAGTTAATAATAAAATATTCAAATCAGCAGTATATAAGAAAATATTACATATACTTCGATTTTTCTTATTTACCAGTGTACCTGTATAGATACAGATCTCTTGGTTAAAACTAATATACCAAATGATCAAACAGGCCGAGTTCACACTGTAAGACTTTTCTTATAATGCAGTCACTTTAAATGTCTTGCACAGTTTCAAAAAAAAAAAAAAAAAAAAAAAAAGCTTTCAGTCAAGTTTCTCGCAGCTTTCACAGGGCAGAAGGTCTCGAGGCTCCGCTGCATTCGCATGGATTTACATTTATCAGTCGGAAGCAGGTTAACTATTATAGAGCTGCTGGAAAAGTTGAGTGACATTTTCTGTTTGTGACACGAAGCTACCAACAGGAAATATGTCTGTGACAAAGTTTCTCCGCGTCGAGCTCAGCTCAGAGATCGCATATGAGAAAATATTCATCTTATTGAGTGCTGTGTGTGTGTCGGGGGGGGGGGGTGGATTCATACAGTAATTCATCTTCAAGCGCTTTTAGATGATTTGATTGCATCTTCATAATCAGTTCTGGTCACATGGTGCTCAGTTCGGGGGTTTAGAAGATCTAAATTAGGGCCAGAGAATATGTTCACTCTGTCCACACTAATGAAGACATCAAACCGGCAAAATGACGCAACAGCATTTTAAACATCTGTAGTTCACGCTAATAAACCCAGACCATACCAGAAATACTGAAATCCAGCTTTACATAACCTTCACGCCTTAATCTCTTTTGAATACGGTCAGACTCACCCTTGAATATATAGATCAATGAGCTGGAGCTGAAGCAGCAATCTTACCTAGAAAATATAGTTGGCTGTTGATTGTGGCCCTTCAGTTCTTTCCAGACCCGATAATGATGATAATGATTAATCAGAATAGTGTTGTAATGCCGACTTAAAGAAAAAGGGATGAAGGGGAAGTATGGCTTGTTTGGTGTGGCTCTCCCGTCGTCTTACATTGTGATCGTGCCTTTTATTACTTAGTATCATTTTAATGCGATAATCTGTACGTTGTCGCAGACACCCAGTCACATCAGCCTTTTTCTCCAAAGGAGAATCCGTCTGCAGGGATTTTAAACAACAAAACAAGTTCTTATGAAAACGCTGGGTACCAGATGACTCATCCGATTCATGCAGCAGCAACACAAGATGCATTCTTGTACATCAACATCAGAAGCTGTAATTTCCTGCGTAAATTACGAATACCAACTGGAGGGGAGAGAACGAGTGTCTGGCTCTCCTCTCTGAGTCACCTCGGAGCCATCGGTGCAAACTCCCCTCAAAGAAACGATCTGAAGATCTTTTGTGCTTTCTTTTTCCTCCTACTGTCACAACTGCGGATTATTCGCTGATAAAACTCAAAAGCTTTTTTTTTTTTTTTGTTCTTTTTGTTTTTGTATGTGTATGTGGGAAGGAGGGAAGTGTCAAAGACTCCAGTTCCTGGAAAGGAGAGTTAATCCTCCTTGATTGCTGTAAAATATACAACGTTACAGCAGATGTAAACATCTTTACACACTGATGAACAAACAGCTCCGGTCTGAATATTCAGGTGGCTGAATGTGAAAAAACCACAACCAGGTTTTGTCCATCTTTATAGATCCGCTATGGTTTTATTATTAGCTTGCTTATTATTTTTAGACATGCGTATGATTTAATTGATTGAGTTGCCAAACTGAGCAGCCGTTCCTTTTTCAGTTCTGACCTGGTTTGTTCAGGAGAGTTAAGTTTGCCACCAAAAAAAAAAAAAAAAAGAAAATCTGACATTTTAAAGGGAGTGCAGATTCAGAGCTCAACGGCTCTCCAGAAATAAATCTCGGCATTCTCGTCCTTTTGTTATTAAACCTTGTGCAGCTCCCCGCTGCCATTTTACACGACACCTGGGAATTAAAATCCTCCAAATTGAAGTGCTCAGCCTCTGCCTTTTAGTGCTGCCACTGTGCAAAGCTAACTTACTGCTGCACCAAGTAAACAAAAGGCTGGAAGTTAATGCCTGTTATTGGTTCTGCACTACTTTACGTTAATTGGGCAAGCTCATATTTCCAGGCAGTGTTTCCCTCATGTGAGCTGGCAGTAGACCACAGAGAGAGAGAGAGAGAGAGAGAGAGAGAGCATGTATACACTGCAGCGATAAGGAATTACAGCGGCGTTGGCGGCTTCAGTCTCGACTACCAGCAGCAGTCGTGTCGGCGAGAGCTGATGAAGAAATATTTCAGACGCTCTTAAACCTTAAAGAATGAAACTGAAGATAACTTGATATCCGTCCTCCCTGTGGCTGATGTGTAATGATCCTGCGTGACTGACACTAAAGAAAAGCTTTCTCTATGAACTGATAGTTTCACTCTCAATATACTGGCTTTAATCAGGCCCTCAGCGAGCTATATTGCCTGTCTTCTTCTCAGACTCATCTTAGATCTCATATCACCTCACCTTTGGGGGGAAAAATAAATTAAAATGCTGGCAGTGCCTTTATTTTATTTATTTTTTTTTTCCTCTGCTGCTGCTCTGTACTGATGGCAGATATCTGGGGCCCCCTTCGTTTTTAGCGGAGATGACAAGCACACTCATTCAATGTCAAAGCCCCCAGTGCCGTATTAATCAATTGACATTATCCCAAAATCACATTAATGGTTCTTACTTACTGCTAGCTGGTAGTGTAATCTTTCACATCGGCTGCTTGTCGTCTGTCCTGCTGTTGCTGGAGGAGGAGGAGCACCGCTCGGCTGTGCCAGTGAAGACAGGAGGCCGACACACTCAGACGGTTCCGCCCCCTTGATCCATAACAGGAAGCATTTGAATTACGTGTTATTAATTTGGCGCCGCAGGCCGCAGCTGGGCGTCCCACGGGAAAAAGGGCGTCAGATATATTCATAACCATTTCCCTCCGCGCCACCTAAGACGACTCAGTTGGCCAAAACACAGATACCTGTCGGCTTTCATGTGCAAATACCGACCGCCACGCTTCCAGCAACTGGACCCAGACTTTTTCGAGCCAAAATATGGAAAATTTTAGAGCTCAGTTAAAACCCATCACTCAGCTCCAGATCTTTTTTTTTTGTTTGAATCAGTTAGTAAAATAGATTTTGGCCAAGTTTAATTCCGGGCCTGTTTGATGCAGCTCTTTCTGCGGCTACAGGGCGAACCTGAGGGCCGGCTGAAAGGGCATGCTGTGCTCGGACAGCTGGAGTTTTAACCCAGTGGCAAGGCTTCATTTGGTGCTAAGATGAGATTGTAATCATTTAGTCTAATATGTAAATACTGCAGCGCACATCAAAATGTCACAGTCCACCTATTCATTCCACTTCAGTCATAATTTCCGTGTTTATTTGCAAGTCATCTACATAATGCATCGAAAGAGCAGAGCCAGGGCTCAGGAGTAAAGATAAATTCAGCCTAGTCATATTTATTTTCAGGTGTAAATGCATCATTTGGAAGAATTGTACGCAGAGTTTTGGCGGTGAGGCATAAATTACCTCAAGATTAGAATTAAAAATAACTTTCCACTGGGGGCAGCACATGCACTTTGAACAGCTGCACAGTTAAAAGGACTGGTGATTGTGTTTCCGTGTGCAGTGTTAAACACTGTGGAGAAATGCCGGCCGTAAATAACACCCCACATTAGCTTTTTCTATAAACTTCAGTTTAGTGTTTATGTTGACGCTTCGTACATTACAGCGTTGTTGTTTTTTCCCCTCCAGTGATGTAGAAACGGAAGCACTTCAGCTGAAAAATGAATTCAAAACATAAAAACTGATTTTAGCGGTTTTAATTAAAGAGCACAGCTGGGGGCTTTGTGTGGAGTGTTGTGATGAAGCCTGCCATTTGGAGGACTGAAAATAAACACGGATGTTGCGTTAATGTGAGCGCTGACAGTTAAGGATGTACCAATTAACCAACCTTCTGTCGGGGCTGATCAAAACACGAACATTTCCTTCTTTCTTTCTTTTATTGAATTTGTCCAGCTCATGATTAAAAAGTCTATATATCTTCTGCCTACTTTTTTAAGCTTCACGTGCCAAAACTGTGGCGAGTTGCCTCACTGTGAGAAACATCTGGGCTCCCTAAGAGATGAAAACGCTGCCACCCCGCTTCGCTGACACACTCAAACCAATTAGAGCAATGAGTCATATGCAGAATACACAGTGTGCTGCCAGGCATATGAAATGTGACATAATTTTATCCACAGCAACCGCAATCTGATTGTGTTGATACAAATTAGATGAGCACCGTGTTAGGCAGTTTATCACTCACTCTCTAAGATCCTAGGCAACTGGAAGTATCACAACACGAACAGCGAGTCGATGTTAATACCTGGCTTCGCCGATGACACTCATTATACCTCTGCTGGTGGTCCTCCGCCGCAGCCTTCAACACCACCGCATGCAGTTGTGTATTCGCTTTCTTCTGGGTCAAGATGAGAAATAGAGGCATTTTTTTCTCGTAACGCCCCCCCCCCCCCCAAAAAAAAAAAAAAAAAAAAAAAAGAGATGACGGCGGTTGGTCTTATTAAGCTCCACAGTTCAGTTTTTATGCTGTCTCCAGGATCAAGCACAGAGCTGTCACATGACAAACTGCTGTTAATTTCCTGTTTTTGTTTTGTGTTTTTGTCCGTCGCAGCCCAACGGTCTTAAATGTACACTTATTGTTGTAACCGTGACTACAAAGGGGGCAGCAC
Source organism: Echeneis naucrates (assembly GCF_900963305.1). Taxonomy (NCBI): domain Eukaryota; kingdom Metazoa; phylum Chordata; class Actinopteri; order Carangiformes; family Echeneidae; genus Echeneis; species Echeneis naucrates. Next base: position 2,762,894 of record NC_042524.1, on the reverse strand, counting down.
AGCCGCATGGCGCTTAGCGCTGTGATGCCCCACAACAAGAAAGTTATACGGAGTTCTCTGTGGAGGCTCCACGTCCAAAGACATCACGTTTGGGTTCCTTGGTGCCTCTAAACTGGCCGCAGGTCTGAATGTGACCTGTCCAGGGTCCCAGTGTGAGCTGGGATCGACTCCAGAACCCCCTGGGACCTGGAAACGGAGCGTCTCATTAGTTTTTAAGTAAAAGTTGGTTGGATGGTAGAGTTAAGGAAAGTCTGCTGCGAGCTGTTGGAGTTCGCTCATTGGACGTTCCACAAGTTTGACTCAGAACGAGTCGCAGCAAGAGGAGCCACGAATCACGAGTTTGACGAGTTCGATTCAGGATTTAGATGGTTTGAATGCGAACAGGTAACACGTACTGCGTTTTGGACCGAGCTTCTGTGAGCGGGTGAGTGACTGCTCATGGTGGGAAGGGGAAAAGGAGTGAAACAGCAAACCGGAGCTGCTGATACAGTGATTAACTTCAGTCGCACAATAGTGTCACGTTGTCTGGTCTCTTCTTTGCAGTAGGCTAAAGGTAGCAGGGATGAGTCAGTGGAAGAGTGGAAACATAATTCATGAGTCATTAATAAGACTTTAGATTCTCTTTGAGCTGTGTGCTGCTTTTCCACCGACTTCTGAGGGAATCGTTGGCGCTCGCTGTGCTCAGCAGCTAAAAGCTAACCAGTGTTTGTCGCTCAGCTGGTCAGGCAAGATGAGTTCATCCGTTTTTGTTTTCTTTCTGTTTGCCTCCTGCTGATGAGACTGGTGAGAATGAACATGAAAAATAAAGTTACAGGCAGTAAAGCTGAGTCAATGAGCACAAGTAGGGCTTCACAACTGAGTGAAATGAAATCGATATTGCAAGTGTGATGTCCAAATTGCAGGTGTTTGGATTTTTATTGACGCAGATAAGACGCATATCAACGTCGTCTACATTGTCATCAAGTGTTGTCATGTTACACTTATGTCCTGCAGATATATATAAAACAACATTTTCCATGCAGCCCAAGACCAAACGAAAATCAACTCCATCAGCGGAAAGACGTTTTGGCAACGTTTCGCCGTATAAATGTTAAACTGAGCGTTAAAGATTCCTCGAAGAGGCATCGACGAGGGCACGACTGAGATGCAGGTGGATTTAGGATTCAGGTTATGCTAATGAGCGCACCACATTAACGGCACAGTAAAACTTGATCCCTTTGGAACCTGCCTCGGTCACACTTCTTTGTTGTCATCACTTTGAAAAGCCTTCGCTTCCCCGCTTCCTTTGTGCTGGTGGATCATCATCAACGCAAGCTTGCAGATTTGTTGGCGTTGTGTCATAGAGATCAGTGGAAATTATTCTAATGAGTCATCAGCAGGCTTCTGCGAAAGCTGGAGATGTAGCTTAAGTGATATACATATACATATATATATTTTTTTTATGTATTTATTTATTTATTTTTTCAACACAAGGAAGCATCCCAGTATGACGACAACAGAGTGGTCAGCACACACAGAAGCACGCTGTCCGTATTTCTTATGAAGCTGATTTCCCCCATTTGTCCAAAATGAAATGCTGGTGTCAGTTTAGTCGATGTGATGAAATGAAATGTCTATCTAAGCTCCTCTCTGCCAGGATTATAAACAGCAATGATCTCTGTCCAGTTCACTGACACTGCTGAGAGCAAATAATTCAATTATTCCTCCATTTTTATCATCCCTGGCCAATCGTAGCTGCTTAATCATTTAGTCGACAGAGGAATTATCATCAACAATGATAGTCGCTGAATAATTCAAATAACTTGGCAAGAAGCAAAAATTCTGTCCTATTTTTGGATTTATTTTGTCCTCCAATAATTCAGCTTTTAGTATCTGCAGTTTCAGACCTTCGCTTGTGGGAAAAAAAAAAAAAGTCGTTATTCCAGATGATAATTTTGGTCTCTGAGAAATGTCCTCTGTTTTTGCATTTTATTGATTAAATGATGAATTAGTTGATCGGTTGAGATTCATGAGAGTAAGCTGTAAATGATTCGGCGTCAATAATAAATGTCAAGGTCAGTTTGCACGTGTTCTTGGAGGTTGGTGAGATGGAGCAGCAGGTGAGGGAGGTTTAGATGGGGGGGGTGAGTCCAAAGGTGTTTGTGGGAACGAGCCTCTCTGTAAGGACACAGATATTACAACTCACATTATTGAAGTCTAACACAATGCGTTTTACTTTCATTATAGCGTAAAATAATTAATACTTTCATTTCTTTTTCTAAATTCATCACCGTTTCTGCATTCGGATGAGTGATTTTTTTTTTTTGGAGTAATTCACCAGGTTGAAGCATCTCAGCAATTACTGCAGTTTAACATGTGTGACTTGGGGAGGGAACCCGAGCATATCTGATGTCTTTGTCATCCGGATTTCAAAGATTTCTCCATCTTCATCATATTTATACTGTGAAATCTGGATCTTTTATTTTTCCCTTTTTTTTACCAGAAGGCCCCCCGTTTGCATTCCACTGATCCTGCACAGTCTGAAATGTCACTTGTATGTATTAGTTGTTGCAGCCGAGGTTGTTGATGAGCGTCATTACAGCGTTTAACAATCCAGTTCAGCTGTAGAAATGAATCAGTGGAAGGTTTTTAATGTTGCATCGAGAGCAACTGGCATAAAGATATCCTCTCCCGTGGACAGAGACAGAAGTCCGGTCTCTGATTCAGCAACGTGAAATAATAATAAATAATAATAAAAAAAAAAAAAAAGCCCAGGAAGTAATGTCAGAGCTCGACTACCTGAGAAAGCTGGTGAGTGCGAGGCCTGTGACTGTGATTTACAACATCCTGGACGACGCATTCATCAATGTTCACTTTACACTTAAGTACTGCATGAATAAGAGCGCGCAAGTCCTCAAGTGACTCCTTGTGGGTAAACAAGGGAGTTGACAGTTCGTCTTGTGCACACCCACTTAGCGGATAAAAATGCGATGTCAATACAGAACGTGTGCACCGGGCTGTCACCGACTGTCCTGCTGCCCGTAAACGAGAGCGCTGATGTCTGCTCGCCGTGTCTTTTTATCGTCTCCTCAACGGCGTCCTGGTTATTAAAACATGAAAACGGTCTGCATAATAGATTACTTAAAAACATCATTAACCATGCATACATTCACAGCTCACTGAGTTCGCCATTGTTCATGTGATTTATATAATTATCCAATGAAACTGTCTCGGAAATGTGATGTTTGCAGATGGTTGTGCGTTTCTGACAGTTTCACAAGGCTTTTTTTTTTTTTTCTTTTCTACCTGTCAAACACCACGTTGGTCCTCAGTCGCAGAGAAAGCAATCAAATTCGGATTGACGTGACAACAACTCGTCATTCCTTTTGTGGATCTCTCTTCCGTGGCAGATGCAGACCTCTAATTCTGTAATTAAAGGAGGGAAACATCACTATAGGTTCAGATTATGGGGAATCCCCCTGATCTGATAGTGCCTGAACTGAATTTAATCTCCTTGACATCTCTCCAGTTAATCACTTTTGTGTGCTGGCAAATCAAATGAATCTGCACTGTTTGTTGCGTCTGTGTTAAATTTTCTACAGATTGATATTGTCACTATCTGATGTAATGTTCTTAAAGCCAACTTGACCAACTCACTTTGTAAAGTAGGATTAACTGAAGCCTTTGTGCATATTCCGCCTCTGTTCTCTGCGCACTGGCTGTGGAAGCTCAGCATTATTTGCCACTTTCCTTCATCTTTAATTCAAAGACGTAATTATGTAAAAATGTAACTTTGAACTGGCACCACAAAACTTTTAAAAAGGGAAATAAGTTGAATTCTTGAGCAATTATACACACCCTTTCATTTTGAATACATTCAGCAGTTTTGCCCCTTCGGCCTTCCTTAATCTGGGATGACATGTAATTTACCATTACGTAACCTTGCTTTAATTTAATTTAGGGTTCACTGATGGAATGGTTATGATTAAGTTTGGGCCGATATTCAATTATACCAAATCACTGGATTTCCAGGCATATGTGATATTTTAATTATAGTGTGACCCTCAGTGCTTTGCTTACTCTTCATCATAACTGTTATAAATCAAACAATGAACAAACTTTTAGTGGCAGCGTTGCTTAAAAATTGAACATAAAATACAACAGACAATAATGAAATAAAAAAAAAATGTGTATATATGTATACATCCAAAATACAATATATATAGCTATATTATTTCCAAGTTGAAATATAAAATGCAACACAAAACACAACAATATGATATGAAATCAAAATATAACATGGTATTAAAAAAATCAAATAACAAATTAAATCATTTAAAGTGCAGCACTGTTGATGGGATCTTGTATTTTCAAGTTGTATTCAACGATTGTTGACTCATTATCGCAAATAAAGATTCCGATTTTTCACTTTTTATCTATCTCATTTCCTCAGTGTCTTTTAATCATGTCGATCACACTTTTAAGTACGGACAACATTTCAGACAAAATTAGGCATGGATGTGAAGTTTGCTTTCTTTATCTGGTTTTGTTTCTTCAGTTTGGCTCTTTTGTATGTTTCAGAGTCGAGACGATCAAGCCGTTTTCTCCTTATTATTATTTTTCTTTTTTTTTTTTTTTACTTGGGAACAACTTGCCTGAGGACATATGACAAGCAAACTGTAACATTTTAAGACACAACAAAAAAGTATTATCGCTAAGTTGAATTGTAATGAAACTGCAGCAGCATGTAAACCGTCGATCAGCATTTAGCCCGGCGCTGCAGTCGTTGGTGATCCTGGTTTGTGTAGATTCTCTGATCGTACTCGACTAAATTGCAGTCAGGATTTTTCAGAGTTGAACATCATATTATACCATGACCTGCCTAAATCTGGAGAGAAAACCTGCCCTCTTTAAAATGAGGATTTTGTTTGTTGAGCTGTCAAACAGGAAGAACACCGTCACGCTGCCTGCAGAGCTGCGAGCTTCTCCACCTACAGTCTACTCTTCAAAACCAAAAAAAAAAAGGGCCTATTTCACCACAGGACACAATTTAGCCTTCGCTGCAAATCTTCCTTAGACACACGATTTGTGATTCCTTAAAGAGAATGATGACAGCTGACATTAAAATATAAGGATCTGCAGATTCAGGAAATGAAGCATATTCTCTCGATGCTCTTGATCTCTTCAGGTGTTCCCTGAATGCTGTGACACTGGAGGGGGACAGAGCAGCATCAGTGCACTGTGTAGTGTCTTTATTTGGTGGGGGGGGGGGGGGGGGGCACCTTTATGTCCTCTTTGGGTCTCTAAACTTTGGTTTGCCTCACACCTGCATACAGACGACATTACCCAGCTGGCTGAGTCCAGCCTGAAGACATGTGGCACAGTTTACTGTCCAACCTTGACCTGAAAGCATTAAAAGCAGATCAAAACCAGAGTTCAATCAGAGATTTACAAGATAAAACTGACTGCTTCCTGACCTTGAAGATTTACCCCTTAATAACCGCTAATGTCCGCTCCATCTTAGTAAACACGCTAAAGAAACAGAAGACTTTCAAACACGTTTCATCCAGAGGCACCGGACTGATGGTTCCGATTAGTGGGAGGTTTTTTTGTTTTAACCCTGACTGCTCACTGGCGGGCTGATATGATGACCGTGAACCCTTTTCCCAGGACGTCCTTTGGCTCTGCATGTGCGCAGAAATGGCAGCTTTAAACGCGGTTCGTGTAATCAGCAGCAGGGAGAGTTCAGCCTCTGGTGTGCTCAGACAGCAGGAGACGCCTCTTTGCATATTAATTGGTTCAGGCCTGCCAGGCTGAGAGTACAGAAAACACTGCTGACTGACTCGCTCTCTTTATTTACTGTTACATGACACTGCCTGTCTGTGTTTCAGCGATTTAATGGGGTCTCATATGGAACTATTGCTGGTTAAAAAAAAATAAAAAATAAATAAATAAAATTATATTTCGGAACATTTTTACGAGCAGGAATTTGTTTACTGCGGGACATGAAATGCCAAAGTGCATGCGATAGTTTTGCCACGGCACTGATCGTGTTACTCGCTCCTAGAGACATTTTTGTTTGGTTTTTTTTGTGGGTTTTTTTTTTTTTTTTTTTAGTTCAAACGGGCTGTAAAACCAAAACCTAGTCACATTTTCCGTGTTTGCTGTGCTTGTTTGGTAGTTAATGAGTGCCGCCATTATAGAAGCAACGAGAATCCAAAGCGACAGATGCCAAACTCATTTCCAGCTGGATCTGGGACAGCGTCAGCCTCCAACACTTGTCAGAGAGCAACTTCATTTAACCTGTGTGGGAAATGAAACCGAAGGTGGTGTCAAATCATTTGCAACAAGGACTGTATGCTGTGTGGAGAGAAAAAGGGGGGGGGGGGTACATAAAAATAAAAAATTCATCACCCTTCAAGTCTTCTGTACTTGTTATCATTTTGTTGACAGTGTTCAGAGGTAGAACAGAGGTATGTCTGAACATATTAGCATTATTTTTCCAATTAAAAGCAGCATGGCGATATCGGAGAAGTTCAGACGGGTTTAAAAAGCACGTACAGATTTGGGAGGTTCTGTGCTGTAAGGAATTGAAAAGACAAAGTCTAAAAGGGGAATTTTACTGATTGGGCACACGGAAAAGGGAAAGTTGTGTCCTTATCCAAAATGCACCTCTTAAAAAAGAGGGATTATCGAAGTTATCCAGGTCAGACACACTGGTCCGCTGTGATAATCTCTTTAACGTTGTCGTCCTCGTAGAAATACAAACGGATTCATACCGATGCAATAAAGTGCCTTTATTTCAACTTCATAGCGTTCCTCTCCCTCAGGTTTTAGAAGTGTGAAGCAGCTGAATCCTTTATATGTCTGACACCGTGGTGAGAGATGTACATTATAATTTTCTCAGAGCACGTCGGTGCAAATAAACAGTTCTTTACAATAAATATACTGTACAACCCGACGTTGGAGAAGCTGGAGCTTCTCAGCAAAATCGTTTTTTTGAGCGAAGCGGCGATTAATCTGTCACTGATCAGCACTGAAACCTCACTCCGTGCGTTTAAGAATGCAAATTAGATGAACCGCATTGTTACAAATCTGCCTTAAAACACAATCAGGTAAACTTACATCGCCCAAACGGATAATTCAAGCAAATTAATCAAACGGTAGGCTTGTTAATGAACCCAAAAGTCAGATTTTTGCTTCCCTTTTCTTTACCTTGGCTGATAAGCTGACGTTTCGCGTACGAGCTGGCATCGACAAACGCAATCACACAAACTGGTGTGTGTCCTGGGAGTGTTACACAGTTATGAGACAGTCACCTCTTAAAGCGCAGTCGCTTTTTTTTTTGTTTTGTTTTAAAGTAATCATCATCATCATGGGTTAAGGTTAGCCGCTATTCTCAAACTCTCATGTTACTGAAAGATTTTAGGTTTTAGCACGACCACGATCTCATGTCTTCTAGTTCATGACCCAAAAAAAAAAAAAAAAAAACTCCTCCTCCGTGTTAATCCGCTCAGCATTTACAGCGTTAAAAGAATCACTCTGCATCCGTTGATCATTAGAATCATAAGACTTTTTTCAAGGTGTCAGGTTCCTTATTACAGCACAGACTTTTTATTACCCTCCCTCAGGTATGGTACGGCCCCGTGGCCTCAGGATCTTTATAAACCCCTCAACAGCTTCTGTGCCCTCACAGGGCAAAAAAAAAAAACCCAAATGCCCCAAAACAACACATTTATCTTCAAAACCTCATGTGACTCCTGACTGTTGGAGGAATAAACGTTGTTGTGTATAAAAACATCAGAGGTAGAAGGTTGGAAAGGTTGAACAGGACATGAGTTTACCGTGCCGTCTTTGACACAGGTGTCACCTCTTTCCTTTGGTCAAGTGTAATCAAGTACTGCTTTAAGCTTTGTTTGTGACTTGTTTACAGGGAGAATGTTTGCTGTCCGTGATCTGAATTTCATCGTACCTTTAAAACACGATCTGTCAGTTTGTGTTGAGGTGTATTGAAAAGCAGCAGCCAGGTGTGAGCGGTTGCCACGATGGTTTGGCTTTCTGAAGATGAAAAAACACTCCAGAGGTTAAACACGATATTGTGTGACCACTTGTCGCTTCAGGTCTCATCAAAAAAAAAAAAAAAAAAAAAAAAAAGAATAAAGGAATCTCCAGAAGATCTCTCGTACGGATCTTCAAGCGTTTTGATGCGAGCGTGCCCGAACTTTCCGTCGGGCGCCTGCACAAAAACACATCAAAGTGAAATTATAGACTAACATTTACTTCTGTTACACATTTGTAGCTCTGACAGGCGCGGACAGTTAACTGTCCAAATTTCCGGGCCTCCTTATTCATCACAGTGCAGGTTTAAATAAGCCGCAGTACTTGGGATGAATATTTAAACCCCAGACAGCTAATTACGGCTTCAGCAGCGACTGTTGAGGGAATTGAATATAAGAAAGAAGCAGCTAAAATTACCTGGGACTTTGAATCCTAAAAGCTGGGTGTGCAGTGTCTCTGTGATTCAGGGATGGCAGTGGAGCTCTTGACGTAAGCAGACAACTAACTTGACGTGTGCTGGCAGCTTTATGAACCCGCTGAGCGAGACACATACGACATCAAACCATTTTCCTTCGACAAAAGCCGAAATATGTTTGAAACTGACATGGATTCAATTTAGCAATTTAAACTTCATTGCTCTTTTGTTTTTAGCAGATGCCTCCCTGATTTGCAGCTGCTGGCAGGTGTTATTTTGGACTTTATTTACGGTGCATTTACTTGATTCATATGTCAAAATGTGGATTTTTGTTTTTCAGCGAGGTAAAAGTCTCGAGAAATGCATTTAGTTCTTCAGAAACGGAGACTCCAATGGTGCTAATATATTCATCACCATGTTGGTCAGATGATTTCATTGGTTTAGACAGAACCTGATCAATCTATCTTGCAGTGGGGAGATCTCTCGGGTAAAGAAATAAAGTGATATTTGGAAGGAGACCTGCATATAAATGACGAATCTGTCATCTTGATTCGTACATTAATCAGCTGCTGCAGTATCTGTGAGCTGGTTTGTACTGTGTAATACCAAAAGAAACGATAGTTATGTTTTACGTTTTTGGTATTGAAATAGTTGTTGAGATAGCGGGTGAAACCAACGAGCATCTTTACATGCAGGTGATATAACGTTTAGCAAACGTAGGATTGAACAGAGGTTGTGTTTCTGGCTGCCACGTTGGTCCAAGACCAGCTTTCATTCTGCATTTAGCATCAGTTTATTTGCCAGTTTGTGTTTCTTAAAATTCTCTGCTGCAGCTAAAAAAGATTGTGGCAGCAGTGAATCGGAACTGTAAAGCTGTTGACCGTAAAACTAAATCATGAGCTGACATAAAGATAGAAAGAGCCGCAGCTAAATGGGCAGCGGGATCTCTTCTCTTTTATATGTAGTCAGTCGATGCATTGTTAATATAAATGTATTTATTCTGGCAGCTTTTATTGTCAATCACATAATTGCTCATATTGACATTATTACCGTCTTTCATTACAACATAGTCCAAATGTGCAATATCTTAAATGGCACATTTTTACTTTATGTGTTTGTATCTTAAAGTAAACAAATGAATATTGTTTTTTTTTTATTATTAGTTATCAAAAGCTCGGGCCTCAAAGATCACTCAGGCTGTAATCAAAGACGAGCCGACATCCGTGTGTGCGATTTCAGCTAAGTGCTCCGACATCAGCTCGATATTTCACTTCTGACGTATCGGACAATCAGCGGTGTGCTGAATACTGGAACAGAATTTAACTGCGGGGGTCTGCGTTTCATGACGACAGATAGAATCAAAAACCCGCTCAAAGCCTGCGTATCAACCCCCCCCCCCCCCCCAATCCGGTCTCAAGCATCTTATCAAATATATTAAATGCCCACCTGCACGTCCTGCTCTTACTCTACCTTCTTATCTCATTTTGGAAATAACTTATATGTGTACTGAGCTTTCACTCTTCCTGCTTTATCAAATCAAATTTTTATGAGCGCTGTCACTCTCCTTTATCAAATCTGCACGTGGCGCCCGTCGGCCCAGCTCGCGCTTATTCATCCCCGTGTTGTTTAGTAAATGTGTCATGTGTGAGCGCTCTCACTCTTGTTTGTCTATAAAAAATTTTGTGCCTGCCAGCTCCGTTCACAAAGCTCCTCCATAAAATGCTGATAGTGGGTGGAGGCCCGGCTCCCGCTCTGCCGGCGTAAGTTATTCTCCTGTTAGGCAGCATTTTTCACAGGCTGTAGCTTCTCTGTATTTGTCACAGGCTGCAATCCGGCACATTTAAGTTTGCAAACTACAAAAAATAAATAAATAAATAAAAATGTCACCGCTGTTTATCCAAAGTCGAGATTTGTTAACAGGCAACGAATGTTTAACCCAATAAAGAGATTCTGTCATCGAAATAAAAGCCGTTCACAGGCTGCCTCATTGTCTCTGCCCTTCTTTGGATCTAGTCAAGGTCTTGTCCGTGCACTCAGAGTTGCTATTTCAGAAAAAGCAGAAAAGATGAGATTGGAAATTTACCACCAACCAACCAACCAGCCAGCCAACACACGCTGCCAAACGGATACTGTACCGAGACAGGCCTTTTTATTTTGAACAGACGGATCATCATTTCTTTTCTTCCTTCTTTGTCCTGTGATATGACGCTGATGCCGTCTTTCCCGATTCTCTCCCACAGAAATGAAAGTTGTTGGATTACATTTTTTTTTTTTTTTTTTTACGTTTTTCACGTCAGAGAATTAACATAAATAGCGTCAACATAGTTCCAACCTGCCTCATGAATAGAATTAACATCTTTGCCTTCATAATAAACCTGACACTGTAAACAAATATGAATAATTTCCAGATATTTGCAGCAATATGGAAAACACAGAAAAGCTGACGGCTTCTCAGAGCTTTGTCAATGGCTGTTTTTTTTTTTTTGCTGAACTTCCTTATCTGTTTTTTTTATCTGTCTTCTTTTTATCAATTTAGTCTATCTCCTCCTTCCAGTGCATGCACGGCCTCATTCTGTGACCCCCATCAGCTATTTAATCTCATCTTTGTCTTTCCTTCTGTCTCTCTCTCTTTTCCCATCTAATAGATATTCTGTGATTAAAACACACGCAGACATGGATCGTGACTTTGTGTTCCAGCCAGCGAGCTTCCTTTTATAAATCAGCCATCGTTTCAACACTTCATTTAAAGTCATTTTGTTTCCTTCCAGATGAACTTTGGGGGGGGTTGGGGGACATGGAGAGCCGAGCTGGCTGACAAGTGTGTTATCAGAAACAGTAACGGGGAGTTGTGTGGATTTTCTCCATTAGGATGATCCTTATCCAGTGCTCCCTTTTTTTTATTTCTCCTCCTCTTAACTCACTGAATTCCAATCAGACCACTTCCTGCTGCTGCCGTGATTAAACATCTGTGCCGGTGACACTAGAGGACTGCACTTCAACCCACAGCTTCGGACATGGATGGATTACAACTCGATATAGTATATAAAATACTCCCAGTTCAGCGGGCGGCTGTTTCCTGAATCCTGCAGTATAAATTCAATCGACTGCTTTCAAGCGTGGACAACCGATTATGGTTTAACTCTCCAGAACAATTTAGGGACCGAGGTGCTGGTTTAATTCCAGCTACTTTCTGTCTCCCCTCGGTGTGAGGCCGGTCCTACGTGCTGTTTTCTGACCAAAATTAATTCTTATTAGTTTCCAAAACTCCATTAAGCGGAGCCAGAAGACTGTGATGGATTCTGACTCATTTCTGGATGTTTTCTCAGTTTCATTCAGGAGTGACAGGCAGCTTTGATCTTCTCTGGTTTTCGTCAACATTGATCTTTATTAGCATGAAAGAAGCAGGTTGCTAATTATCTGCAAACATTAATTTTGTCTCTGGCTGTTTAGCCTCCAAGTTGTCCTCCAGAGGATTCATTTGTAATCCGTGTTTTCCTCTCCAAATTCAAGGCATCTGGAAAAAAGAAACAAACTTATTTTCTTCTGTGGACTAACTGATGGGAGTGCTTCAGCTTCCTCCTCTTTAGCTGCATTGTAGTCGATTTATTTAACTCACACAAGACAAATCCCAGACAGATGTCATCCAGCTCTCAGGCTCGCTGTCGCTGGGAGCTTTTATCTATTTATCCGGCTCTTCAGGACTCCTGAACCGTCAGCTCACTTTAAAGGACTCCTGGAGTTTGGCTGAAGGCACTACAGTCGCTCGACAACAATGTTATGAATGGCTCCAACTCCTCATTCAGGTTGCGATTACTTTCGTGACGCATTCCTAAAGTGTGCTGCGGTAGCTTGGAGAGGAGGGAGGCTCTCCTCTGTTGAGATGCATTTTAATACAGTTTTTATGTGAAAAAGAAAAAGATAAATGATAGACAGCAACTTCGCTAAATATAAAATGGACGTTCCGTAGCAGGATATCTCGAAAGCAGGTCCGGGTGAAAGACTTAAGACTGCAACTTTGTGATGTCACAACATAGCAGCCATCATTTCCGCCATCCAACCTCTCGTTTGTTAAGATGAAATCCAACTTTTTTTTTCTTTTTTTTTTTTTTACCCCCCACCGACTCGCCAACCTGAAAAGTCTGAGAGAGGCGATATAAAACTTCACCGGCACTGTTTAGTTCTAAAAACCAGAAATTAGATTATTATGAATGTCGGCACCCTTCCTCCTTTCCTTGTATTGCTTAATGAACTCGTTTTGGTCTTCATTCTGTTATTTTTGTGATTATTTTGTGATTCTAATAATGTAGAAACTTAGAAACTAATGGCAAACGTTTCCCTTTTAATGTGCAGACACTTATTTTTTTTATATATATATATATTTTTTTTTTTAAGTTGGGGTTATTGATTCTGGAGCAACAATCAGGCTTTGATTGACTCAAAAACAGCCTTTCTGCTGTGATGAAGACATAATTGAGGGAATTCAATTCTTCTGAGTTTGATTGACTTACCGAGATATGTGGTACGATGTGGAAAGGTGGCAGTGAAGAGATTTCAAGCCGCTGGGCCTCTCTGTTGTGAGCTGTTATTGACTTCATAGTCGATTAATTACTTGCAGCAGAAAGATATGGTTACACATTTTTTCATTAGACCTATATGTTTGTGTGCGTGTGTGTGTGTGTGTGTGTGTGTGTGTGTGTGTGTGTGTGTGTGTGTGTGTGTGTGTGCGTGCGTGCGTGCCAAGTAGCAAGAAGCAAGAAGACAAAATTTTGATCATTCCTTTTTGGCTTGACCTTGCTAACTGTTACGCGCTCGCCAAGGACGATCATTTATATTTTAGAAGGATCTGATTTCATATAACACCTTCATTCTCTTTTTCTACAACGCTGTGACTCCTAGTTTAAGGTTTCACACGGAAGGCTTTCAAAGAATTTCATTGAGCACTACTTGGCTGAAAGTGGCATTTACCAACAGCATCTTTGGAAATAAAAAAAAAAAGGTAAATAAAAAAGGCATGAGCTAGTCTGCAAGTGTTCAAGTATGTCAGACCTCATTGTACCTGTTTCTCAATGCTGAATTCTTCACACAGACCGTGTGATTATTGTGCTGCAGAACGTGACAAAGGATGAAATATTAAAGCTGCAGCAGAGGGGTGCTGTACAGCTGAAGCACAAGCAAAAGTAAGAGAAAAGGAAAAAACAAACAGGAAATCATACAGCGAGTGGAGCCTGATGGGCGAAGGCGAGACGTTGCATCCAGCTCAGGAAAACGCCGAAGGATGATGGAGTGCTCGCTGGGGATTTCTTAGATGAAGCGTGAGTGCAGCAGTGCCTTGTGGTGATCGTTCAGGGCAGTCAGTATAGATATCAGGCCATGAATGCAATCAGGCAAATGTCAGCTGCAGTTCAGCACAGATCGTGCAATGAGATGGATATTAGGCTTAGTTAAGCTTAGGCCAATAAATCAGTTCAGAGGCAAAGCAGGCTGATGTCTGCAACCGGAACTGGATGGATTTAGCCCCTAACTTTTATTATGCTTTATTATTTTCGGTTTTCCATCCCATTCCTGTGAACATAATATTTCAGGGAATTTCTTCAAATTTGGCAGAATCGTTCACGTTGGTGGTCAAAGTAATCTGAAACACAAATGAAATTGAGTGATGACATTTTGTGACCACAGGTGACGTCGTAATATTCTGAAGAAAAACACTCTCGGCCATTTTTCACTTCAGCGGCTCAGGATCCCACTTTACTTCACATTTGGTTGGATATTGAACTGTTGACAGTAATCTTGGTTTTTAAGCTTGAGACTGTGGGATGATGGTGTAAATCCTCTATGCTGCCGTGACGCATCTGCAACTGAATATTCAAAGCATAGGAAGTGAACGAATACAAGTAGTTTTTTGGTTCCCTGAATGAACACAGCAGAACAAGAACAACAAATCTTAAAGTCAAGTTTAATCAGTTGTATTTGTACATCTCTAAATTCCTTCAAAGTCCCCATTGCAAATATTCTATAAATCCGGACAGACAAAAGACTTAAACTGCGATTTGGCTGGTTGGAAGAGGAATAAATCGAGGAGGTGATAATCTGAGTTGCGTTGTGCTGCAGTTGTCACAGCAGAACTGAACAAAAGCACATTTTTGTTCCTTCTAAGCTTTTCCCTTTTTCAGATTCCATCACAATATCTGCTTCAATGGAAGTGCTTTTCATTTAGAGGTCCCAGAGGCAGCTTGCTAACAAAGTTTAACTCAATTTGTCGTACACCTTTTGTGCCTTCCATGTTTTAATTGAAAGATTCTTTTTTTTTTTTGACAGATTTGAATCCTATCAGGCACTTTGAGAAGTTCTTCCCAAAAAGAGTCCTTGACCTTAAGCTCATCAGTCAACAGTTTTATTTCATTTCTTTTGCACAGACGAGCGCAATTTTTCATCTAGCAAAAAAAATATTTTCCCAATCCTCGTAAGAAAATACTCGCCCATGTATACATGTATTTCATAATAAGGCTGAATATGGTTCTAATATAGTTGTACATCTGTCAAAGTGACAGATGACACTGCTGTCTCTCATCTATCTGTTGTTTAAAAATAAGTAGAATTCAACCGGAACGGAAAACTTGTTAAAATTTTACTCTCCATCAAGTAAGCTGGAGCTAATTAAAAGAGGAAGAAAATGGTGTGGCAGCCACCTTCATCACTGCAGGTGGAAGATGACCTCTCTCTAGTCTGGAGTCATTTCGGCTGAGAAACAGATGAGATCTGGCTGCCAGTCCAGTTGTCTTCGGGTTTATGAAGCAGTATGAAGCAGCTGGGAGTAAATCACTTTCCAAGGGCTTAACCATGGCACCCCGATGCCGGGTCGCATGTTTTTGATGCCTCTCCTGCAGCCGGCTCTCTGGCTCTGGGAGCAGATTGTTCTTGGTGGAGGCGCGTCCGGCATTGATGGACGCAATTTGCAGCGGAGAGGTGTATGTGTGCACAGCACATTGTGTACTGTGTGTACTGTGAACTTGGCTCCGCGGGGAGGTGGATAGTTGTTTCCACAGAGATGAAACGGGGCAGGTGCATGAAAACTGAACATCCTGCAGAGTCAGTCGCGGCACAAGAGACCTCAGAAATCGACTGTTTGACGTTGTGAGAGTTGACTACGCATAAATAGACCAATTAACCGATTTGCACTGATGTCACTTTGTCTAAATGTCAACGCACGCAGGCCAAAAGAACAGCAGACGAGTACACGGTGAAGTTGTGCCCACTGACGAGTGTTTTAATAGAGTTTTTAATCCTCCTTTAATGTCTTTTTACACACTCAGATGTGCCTGTGGTAGTAAACAATCAGTCATGAGCATTATTAGATCTCGGTCCAAGCACGCTGCATGCTTATTGGCTCGCTGACAAGAATGATACCTACTTATTTTCGAATGACAAGATATTTTTTCATCCTTATTAGCATCAAACCAATTCTTTTGATCCTTAGATGTCAGATGCCCTAAAAATATACATGGCGTACGTAGCAACATGCATGTTCAGAAGCAGTAAGGGAGAATTGTAGATGACATTGAATATATTTTTCAATAAAGAGATCTCGGCAACAGGGATGAAATATCACTTCCTGTTCTTTTAATAAATATATTAGACTCCATTGTGTCATTAGGAGAACAGGCAGATTAGGGGAAGGAGCAGACTGTTCAGGCTCCTGCCATCCGACGTCCTCCACGGCAGCTGATTCCCGTCCTTGATTTCATGTACCAGACCTTTCATGTTCCAACGCAGTCAAGTGCACACCCTGTCAGATAGCAAACAACATCATGCAAATGATCCCAAACACTGAAGATTGCTGAAATTCGATGCAAATTTGTGTGTGATGGTAACTACAAAGCAGCAGAGCAATATCAGCAGGATGCACAAGCTTGAGGAAAAATGCCAGAGCATTGACGGGAGCCCGAGCATTCATAGCTCACAGGAACACAAACAAATTTTCACGGGCACATATTCCAATTGGAATTTATGAGAGATCATAAATTTATCTACAAACGAATGCGGTATCACTTTGGGCCTCTGGTGGGGCCCACGTGTCTGAATTGAAAATCCTGCAGCAGCTCGATTGATGATGAAAGGAGAAATGATTTTGCGTAAAGACCGATAATCCAAATAGAGATCTGGGTTTTAAAGATCAAACTTAATAAATCAACACACGTTGTTGATGAAGTGACTCGGAAGGATGGAATTCGTTTGTTTGTGTATGTTGAAACTATCGCAAAGTGACACTGTGTGATTTTTTTTTTTTCTTCTGTGGAACAGGAAAAAAAAAACAAAACGCCCATCCAATCAACGTAAATCTGAAATCAGCTTACAGAAAGTGATGCATCCAATGGCAGCCTGATCTTTCCCTTCTCTTCTCCCTCATGAATCTGTCGCTGTGAGGGGGAAAAAAAAGTAAATAAAAGAAAACAATACAGCAGCACGCTGTGAGCAGTTTACTGATGAAAAGTTGTATAATTTCAGGGCACTGAGGTTCAGATTTCTCCAGCAGCGATCTCTCACTGCTGTTCGGCCCTGCTGACATTAAGTCAAGTGGAGCAGGGGGGTCTATTAGGGCCCCGTGTCATTTGCTTCCTTAATATGGCTGCAGCGTCACGCTGGCTCATTTTGTGAAATCATAATAGAAACTCTGCGCGACGTTCTTAAGTTTCGTTGGAATCCAGCTGAACCATTTCAGCTCACAGTGATGTTTTTTGGGGGTGTAAAAGAAAATAATTTTTTTCTAGTTTGTATAAACTCCACTTATACAATAATAATGCTACTGATTGCTCCCAGTGGTTTCATTCACTTTTGCTTCTGTCATTCATTATTGTCTCACTTGGTACTGATATGTTCCAAAGATTTTACCTCCAGGAATCCAAATTTCTGCCATCAGTTTTGTTTTGTCTTTTGGTAATTATTTCTAAACCTTTCTGAATGTTCAGAACTGGCATTACGAATCACTGAGCTCTGATTCAGACAAAAATAATCAAAGTGTGAACACGAGCTGCATAATAAACTGGAGGAGATTAAAATCAAAGTTTTCTTGTTATTGTAATAGTTTTTTTGTGCAGTAAGCTGCACCACAGTGGAGTTAAGATATTGCTGCTGACATTTCATAAGACGACTGAACAAAGAAATATCTCAAGGTCGGGCTCAGCGTCCGCCATGTCGAATCCTTTGGCAGACCTGAAGAAGCTTCTTGGATGAAAATGTCCTCAGCTAACTAAAACAGGTCTTGGATGAAGCTTCACGTTATGTTTCAACCCACTGCCAACCAACTATTTAGCAGAAAGTGCGTCACTGTCTGTAACGAGATGTGTCTTGCCGGGCAGATTAAACCAATAACCCTCCAGTCTCCACGAAAAGCTTCATCCATCAGCTGAAAGTGTAAATCCTGTCAGCAACAGAAGGCGTCTATGTTTGTGCTGATTAGCTTTTGCATGATTAAGATGGATAAAAAGAAGGAATTGCAGGACGCAGTTGGCTTTTTCTCCACCTCATTTTGTGAGAGGACAGAAAAAAAAAAAAAAATATCCGCGGATAAGTGCAGCTGCTGCTATGATTTGTTCTGAGCAAAGTGGCTCTCTGCCAAACAGTTGAGTACCTGTGAGAGAGAGTAGCTTGTAGCTGTTGTGCTCGCAGTGCTGTATATTTACTGTGCTGAGTGCAAGCAGCCTTTGGCAGTTTTATGGACTTATCAAGGTCAGAGTTGGGATCTCATTTGCAATGTGTGCTAACTTTACCAATGGCGGGACTATTTTCACAGATTAAAGTGAAGATTCGGCCGCCGAAAATAGATAATTGCGATAATGTCTATGATCTGATGAAAGAGGGGGTTTGCGTCTTAAAGTTGTCGGCCCAGCGTGACTCCGCTGCCAGATTAATCAAGCCCATTTACGGGACTTTTTTTTTTCTTCTCCCCATCTCCTCCTGCAGCTTTTCATGAATACAAAATGGCCAACGATGTGCAGAAGGTTACAAGGTCAAAACTCATGTAGCAGCACGGAAACTTTCATCTATTGGAAAAAAGTAGAAAAGCCTTGAGACTACCAGCGGCCCAGCCATCAGGTGTGCTGAGAGGATGAGAAAAGGACCTCAAACAATAACTTGTTGGAGCTGAATGCAGCTATGTGAGCAGATCCCACCCACCTCAGCTCGGCCTGATGCTGATGATGTGATTATTATCTTTGCTTTCTGCTCTATACGACAGAATACCTTGATTTAACACGGTGAGAGCGTCACTTACTGCTTTTCTTTGCCTCTCCCGGCACAGCACGCTTCATTTTTTTAATACTTAGTTAGTTGTGGTGATTAAAATAATTGAACTGTAGCAGACAGCCTGAGAATGCACTGCAGATCAGAGCAAGCTAAGAAGATCAGAGTTGGCGTTTATCTCAGCAAGGGGACAAAAACAACTTCATAAGATGATCAGTGCTGCATTGAAATGGAGAAGCCCCTCAGCGAAGTCAGAGTCCAGATTCAGTATTTTGACTGCGATCTGGAGCCATCATCCAGGCTGTACAGGGAGCTGCTGCAGTCAAGATGTGACAAATTGAACGCTTAACCCCAGTTTTCAGCTTCATTTTATTTAGAAAAATGTAAAACCTTATTTGGAGCATCTCGTAAGACGAGGCTGTCAAGGATTTAATCAGAGTGGAAAATATGTCTGGATTCCTCCAATTTGAAGACTCACTGACAAATCTAGTTTTCTAAACTTGTTGTTGCTGTGATTGGACTGTTTAGCATTTGTGTGAGGCAGTTTCCGTCTCGTGCTTTGGTTTAAAAGCAGCCTTGTATTCCTTCCTGACTTCCATGACTGCTTTTGACATGTACTTCAAACGCTGTTGATGTAACAGCATTTTTACAGATGTGAAGTAGTGAACTCAGCTCACCGACAAAAGGCGAGATGGAACGTGGAACACGACTTGCTGTCAGGAGAAATCTTGTTTTGTGACCATTGTGTGTATGTGTGTGTGAGAGAGAGAGAGAGACAGATTTAATGTTCCATTTTATGTCGGAAAGATTTGGACTCTGAGTGCTGTCATGCTGTTCACTGGTCAGCTGTATGCAGGGCGTGCTGGATTTCACAACCCTGCACTTTGAAGATTTGCATGCATGGACACACGCCCGAGAGATAACTCTGGTTTATTACTACTTTGGTCTTACTCCCATAATTTTGTCCATCATTCACCTCAGCGAAAGTGAGAGCACGGCAATATTGGAGTTGAAGGAACACAGAGGTTTCACAGTTTACATCTGTAGCACAGAGCGCCATCAGCAGCATGTGTCTGTGTACTACCATCGATAAAGAGGTTTGAACAATCTGACTAAATTTTGGCTTGTTTATTGCCGATCTAATCATTTGACAGCTCATCTCTTTTGTCCTTCCGTAGCAATGTCGCGTTAGCAGAGGTTACTTTGTAATTTTATTATAAGCTATTTGCTCGATGGCCAGAACTATAAAAAGAAGACCCGCAATCGTCATGATGTAAACGCTGATAAATGGAAGCCTGAGAGGTTTAAACTTGGTTATGAAGAAGTCAAGGTAAAAGGGAGAGCTGGGATGTGCAAATGGACTGTGGAAGTGAGATATGAGGAATGAAAAAAGGGCTAAGGCTACATGCTGCTCCGTGGTGGATGTACACGCTGACAGCAGCAGGCATCACGGAGGCATAGTTTACCTTTCAGTCTGCCTGGGGGATGCATGAGCTGCACACGGACGGCTGCAGACACACTAAATGATAGGGGACGCCGACGTCTCATGAGCACCCGCTGATGACAAAATATACATCATGAGGTCCCAGAGTGGATCCTCCTGCCCTTGTGCACTTACAGTAAATCATCAGCTTTACTGAGTCCACAGCCGTGCCGTCGTCTCTGTGAGACTGTTCAGAGACACAGTGCCTCTCTAAAACGCTAACGCAGACAAAGGAAGCATTTTGATTGTTTCCTCGTCTTATTTTGCCGCTGAAGCTGGGAGGAACATCATTAGTGGTTTAAGGAGGCTGTTTGTTCATAAACTATTTGGACTAATCAAAATTTTATCTGACTGAATCCATCCAAAAACAACGATGGCAGTCTGTGAGGGGAAACAGAGATATTAAATAATCGAGCAGATCGTGAAATAAAACCAACAGGACCTTGAGCCACATTCTACGCTCTGATTTAGCCGTCCGTAGGCGGGTTTGAACTTTTTGCGTTCTTTTCTCAAAGCTTTGCACGTGCTAAAGGTTGGCCCGACCACTCATCTCCTCCATATGTCACCTCATAACCCATTGTTACACCTTTGCTATGTGCTTAGTGAGGCATGGCACCAATTACAGACTCCATCACCCACCTCAGGCCGCCACACTCTCTCACCTTGCACTTGCCTCCATTGTCTCAAGGAAGAAAGACATTTCAGGGTGAAACTATTGCCTCAAAAGAATAAGAATATGAACACAAACGGAGAGTCATGCTACGTGATCAAACTGACAAAAGTGTTCATTAGCTCGGGTCTTATTCTGCTGCAGAAAATGCTGAGAAGCTGGAAAGGTGACGGTGCACTGAATGTGACAAGATGCGTGGGTGTAGACGGGTGCTGATGGGTCATGTAAGCAGCAAAGTAAATGGCAGGAATCTGTCACAAATCGTGTTGTTTGGCAGGGCGACTTGTCAGGGATTTGAGTGGGATTAGGAGCATTATGTGTTTCTTCTGATTAAGCTGTCGCATGTTGCCAGAGTGTAGCCTTCAGCAGAGTGAAAATCAAAAAAGTACATTTCATACTGAAATTCACCACGACAAAAGGTTTAAAGGAAGTATACAATAACACTCAGTCCTTTGTTTTAAAGTGCAAAATCTGTTAATAATGCAAGCTGCACGACCACGGGCATTAGAAGCAGTAAAGCTGATGATTAAATGCCCTGATTGTGTTCCTAATAGCATTATTAGCAATGCCATTTAGGCAAGGTCAATCTCACACCAGCCTCATTACGGCATAACCAGAAAAAACTGCCTCAAGTGCAAATATGGCCGACGCTAAAATTCAGCTCATAGCTCAGCTCCAGCGTTTCCACAATCCATCAGCGTATGGCGGTATTTACTGTGTACTTAAGGGTATTGTGTTCTAATAAGACTCCACGCAATGAACACACAACTGCGAGGCAATGTTGTGGGAGGCAGGATGAAAGCTGGATCCTGTCGTCCTTGAGTTTTACTGATCGGAGGTTGCAAATGAGCGTTATTGCCTCATACACTCGGGGCACATTAACAGTTATTCCATCAGCAGTACGACCCTCGTGCAGCTAATACCCCAATGCCCACAAACCACTTCCAAATCCTCGGAGCATCAATTACCTCGGGGATTACATTCTAATAGCCGCGCTTGTATCCCGCTTACTTCTGTTTGATCTCGCAGGTGTTGACTTTCTCAGAAATAACTGTTAATAAAGAAGGCAAACTAGAGTCTGTCTGACTTCATGCTAAATATGGCAATATTGTTTTTATTCCCTTCAATAGCTCTAATCATGCCCACCCAAAGCACGGACGGCTGCCACAGAGGATTACCAATCAGTGTGTGATTGCATTGTAATCACTGTCTGTCTTTTTTCGTACTTTGCACTGTACAAAGCAAATATGTCAACATTTGGCAGTTGGCACTGCAATTAATTCTGAAGTAAATCACGTGGTGCGGTTTTTCGCCCCGGCCCTTTCAGATCTGTGCTCAACATAGCTGAGAAACTAATTTGCCTCCTCTGTCATGTTTTGTCTTCTCATTTTCTTTCTGATCTTTCAACGCCATCATCAGCGCTCTCTCCCATTAATGACTATTTCTGTATTCCCATTGTCAAATATGAAGCGGGGGCCTGCACGTGTAATTAGACCTCCACAGGAGACAGACGCACTCTAATTTTTTTTACAGTTATCTTGTCATTTTCTCCCGCTCTCATCCGAGATATCCCCACATTCAGAGCACGGTCTTACTGGAATTGTGTTAAAGCTAATAAAGAGGCCAGATGCCTCATGTTTAGCACCGGATGATTGTAATTTGTGATTATAAGGACCAATCTGTTGTGTAATGAGTGTATCTGTCCACCTTAAGTAATACTGATAAAGACCTCACTGTGATGAAAAGCCTAACAGTGAATATTTGTATCAGTATAAGACGAACACATTCTCTAAATTGCCTTTTAAAAACACCAAATATTGATGAAGAAACCTTTTTGACCATAGACTTTCTTGAACTTTAAAGCAAAAATGAGGCAATATCTTTTAAAAATGGGATAAATATCTTGCGGCAGATTCTATGGGCATAATTGGTAGACTGGCTGTATGCTCTTTCCACGAAGTAATTCTGTGACGGACAATTTAAGGGTTAAACTCTCAGGACTTCTTTTTCTGCCTGTGAATGTAAAGAGATGCAGAAGAGAGTCCAATCCATTTTTCTTGAGCCCACCTCCAAATTAATATTCATTCTACAACTTCTATATCGATAGTGCTCCCATGTGCCGTTAAGACGGTTCATTTCCTTACGGCCAGCTCCACAGAGAAGCGTTCTTATCCATTTTGATGTATAATAACTTGACTGGCCTGCGCAAAGCCGAGCTTTATGTACTTTATACATACTGTAACGCTCACGTCTTGAACCATGTTCTTCCTCTCACCTCTGAGCAGATCTATTCAAATCCAGATCTGAGATGTTGATAAAAGTGTTGGCTTGCTCCTTGCTACGAGGCCAAATGTGAAACACAGCATTCAGCATTCACACAACCGGATGCTTTCCAGCCGAGCACGTCTTCTTCGTGGAGTCTTCTGGCGTGCTGCCGTCTTCTTTGAAGCTCCTCCACTATTGCTCACGAACAGCAGATCCTAATGCATGCAGATGTTAGTCCAGTCAACAGGTCCACCAGCAGATAGGCCTATAAGCGGCAAAAAGCCTTTCCCCTTTACAAACTTTACAAAGATTCAGTTTGTGTCTTTTTTCGTGGACTTTGTTTTGTTGAAGCAGCATTAAAAATGCTGTAGTGTGCTGTGCAGTCCCACTCTGACAAAAAGAGTGACCTCTCAGCTGATGTCAGCGAGGTCACCGCAGCTTTCTTCAGTCAGGAGCAACTGCTGTGCTTGAAGAAACTCTCCTCCATCGGTCATTAGACATAAGGAGCATGTCTAATGCTTGTCTCTGAGCTTCAGAAAACTATCTCAGATCATATCACCGGTTGAGAGCTTAAAGCATTCCAACTCGAAGTTACGCTGTTTGCCTGGCAAGCTGTTTGCAATTAAATCCGATTGGTTGCATTCTGGGAAATGTAGGATCAAGCCATTCCTAGAATTGTTTCAATGCAAGCAACCAAAAGTCGGGATATATATCTGAGCAGTACTTTAAGTTGTCTGACTGAGCTTTTTTTTTTTTTGGGCTTTAAAGATTTTAACAAATCCTCTGATCCAGTGTTTCGACCGGGGACCTCCAAAAATGTGTCATGGATTTTTCAGTCTAACAGAAAAGTATGTGAGCGCTTTTTCAAACAGAGGAGTACGTAAAGTAGCTTTCAGGGGCCTTTAGTTGGAAGATAAAGCAAAATACTCTTATGCCTCCATGTTATATGAGTGCAGATCACGGAGAACTGAACGCCTCCACTGATACCTCGGACTAATGAAATTCCTTGAGGGTCAGCAGTTCTGTGAGTTGAGCTGGCCCGCACCATCTGTTCAGTAATAGAGGAAACTCCAACGTGCATTTAGGTCTTCTGCTTATGATTTCATTTAGGTAAACACGGGAGCGACACACCGTACAAACCGGGCCATGGAAGAAGAAAAATCAATTAAAAGGACGCACACAAACTGCAGCAGGCAGCAACACGGGGAGGACACGAGTGGCTCATTTCCAGCTCCTCATCTCAGGGTTAATGTTAGGGTTAGGGTTATGTTTACTGTAGTGATAGTCGCTGGCATTGAGCTCACACACTGGCCAATCAAGTACAGAGTATCTGCACAATTAAGGCCCATCCAGATGCACACATAAAAAAATTCAAGATGGTTGGCATGGTTACTAAGTGATTGAGAGAGAAAATGAGTGCAAGTGATTCACTCTGCTGCATCCAGGAAACAGAAAGCTAATCTCTGAATTTGAATCAACACGGCTGAAGCTAAATTTAAATGAAGAGGGGTTGACTGATGAGTGGCAGTCGGCAGTATCACTGCTGGGATTAAACGGCTGGTGCGTGTTGAGTGGTATCTGAGCTCAGTCGAGAGTTTGGCAATATTTTTCCATCAACAACAATCATCATACTGACAAACATAAACAAAAGACAACAATGGCTGTAACTAATATAGAAAAACTTTGGTAATGCGTCTTCTGCATTTTTCATGGACTGTGCCAAAGCACACGCGTAGGGCCAGAAATGAAGTAAATTTTTATTACTTTCCGTCAGGTACTTGGGAAAAAAAAAAAAGTTTGTGTTAAACCAAGCAGATGGTGTGAAAATTCATTGCTGCAGTTTTAATGGTCACAGTGGAGTTAAAGAACACACAGAATACTTAACATGTTGTCCTTGTATGAAGGACTTCCTCTGCCGTCCACTCGCTCACCCAAATCAATGCTACGTGCTGTCCGGTCTTCAGTCAAGGCCCACCAGAAAGAATCCCGGAAGAAGAGCCCATTTCTGAGGAGAACTGATATAACGCGGTGTTCTCGGGGTGAGCTAACGCCACCCAGGTGGAGAGAGTGCTTCTCTCGTCAATTTGTAAAGCATGGAATCACGAGCGCATTCTCTTCAGAACTTCACAATGGCCTCGGTAAGTGAAAATGACAACCCCTGACCTCGGAGCGTGACAGGGAGCGGGGAGCGACTCCCATGTGAACCTCATTAAGACTAAATGGAAGAAATCTGCAGCGGTGAAGCCGAGGGAGAAATCCACTGTTCCATTAGTTCCCATGCAAACACGCACTAATGAGCAAAAATCATCATAAAAGCTCCTATTGCATTGAGGCAGGACGGTTAAATTATTAAACCACTTCTCTTTTTTTTTTTTGGGGGGGGGCTTAAAATCCTCTGAAGGATAGTCCTGGTTCCTGGCCCGCTTTGGGGAACCACCTCTCCAAAAGTGACAAGGATTAGTGTGAGAAAGTGCAGCTGTAAAGTGAGAGTGCCCAGCTGTGCATTGCACCCATAAAGCACCAGATATAGGGGAGAAGCAAGCGTTATTAATGAGACTGACTGTAAGTCTGGACTAATGTGCAGTTTGAGCAAATGGAAGTAAAACGCTGAGTAAACTTGAATATGTTTTACGGGTTTAAGCAGTTAAACTCTAATGGTAGTTCATTAGGATTCAACCAGTGCTGATTATTACTGATTCCCTCGTTTTATTTTCTCTCTCTGTAGATCAGTTTTGGCACCAATCAGACGCTCAGACACCGAGCTTCAGTCATAGAGTCACAGAGCGCCTGTCGAATTCATTCATTATTAAATCATTCAAAAATTAGCCATGAAGCCATGAAGGTTTTCAAGCTTCAAGCTACCTAATTCCTAAAATCTAAAATAATTCCAGACTGTTTTTCCTTCAAAGATAAAGGAGTCAGTTAAAAGACAAGTTTATAACCTTCATGATGTATATTAATTATATATTGTTGACTATACAAGACAGTTTTGTTTCCATACACCACAAACTGAAGGAACCACTCCAAAGCCAGTGGGCCTGGAATTAAAGGCTGTTTCACTGCATCCAGCTTTTTAGTTTTTCTTTTTTTTTTTTTTTTTTTTATAATTGGCACAACCATGTTACGCAAAATATGAATTATGGAAGTTGACAATTGGTTTGCCCCGAGCGCACACCTCAGCTTTGGCTTGCTGAGGTGTGCGCTCGAAGATGTTTGTTTACATCCCAGCAATCACACATGCCTCATTATACTCTATTAAAGCCATGAAATTGTTTCTCAACTGGTAGACCTGTGAAAAAAGCCAACCGTAAACTGAGTTTGTGTGAATGTATACCGTATGAAAATAGATACACACACAGGTCCCAATTAAAAAGGCAGTGTCCATCAGCAAGCCATGTGAGCTCTGCACACAATTACAATGTTTCTGTACACAGCTGAACACAGCTTTAAGTAAATTCTGTTAAACGCTGTCATAAAGGACGAATAAACAAAAACATATTATGACTAATTAGTTTGAAAGCATATATATATATATATATATATAAAAACACGTACTGAAAAGTGGAACTTCATATTCAGGAAAACATTTGATTTTTCCTTCCCTGTTTAAATGTCTGTATCCAACAGTAAACTGTCACATTCTGCGTTCCGATCTATGGATTTTTTTTTTTTTTTTTTTACACCCTGCTTTCTCCAAACACAGAAGAAATAAAACGACAGACTTTGCACCAACTCCTCCTCCGATAACTCAGATAACGATAACTCTCTGCAAACAATGCTAGAACCACAGCGTTGAAAGTTTCATGTGTGTTGTGTTTTTGTTTCATACTTTTTGACAAAATATTCAAAATTATTCATGAATTTCGTGTTTTTGAGGGAGGCAGAAAGACTATTCAAGTGAATGGCTCCCATGATGGATAGAGTACTTTTCACTGCATGGACTGACATCAGAGACATCAGACATCAGAGACAGTACTATTTGTCTCATGGGTCTGACACGTGTTTTCTGAATATTCGATTACCTGAAGGGTGTAAAAAGTTCCTTGAACGGTCCACTCCACCACTCTGACATTTTATTAAGCCCCCCATTTGTTTCCCCTTCTGTAGCCATCGCCGTGCCTGATGATCCAAAATGACCCAAATGGCCGAGCTGGTACATTTAACAAACATTAGAGCCGGTGCTGTAAAAGTAGACACTTGAAGTGAAGTTGAGAGAAGTTTGGGATCAATGTGCAGAAAAATAAAGACATCTATAATCACGATAAACAGTAAATGGAGCTTGCAGAGGCTGGAGGGGGAGTGCCGAGCAGCTCTCCGTGACAGCTCGGCCCGGCACGTGGCGTGCAGTAGAAATGAGAGGTTCAATGTATCTGATTTAGCCTGCGGTTTCCTGAGTCGCAGCTTGGAGGCATCGGCTCACGTTCTGACAACTCCAGGTGCCTCTGAACCGAGGCCGCCGATGATACCTGATTCTTTTCTCAGACCGCAGTGAGGAATACCTGTGTGAGTAGCGCTCTCCCGTTTCTCTCTCTTTTTCCCCTCAACACACAAAGTTTTAGAAACTTGTGTGAAAAGAGGTGAGGATGGCCGTGATATACAGCCATCTGAGTCAGGACCAAGGTTCTCCACGTGGTCGCCATTGTTCAGGATTTATTAGCAGCATGTCTCGTAAATTACCCCTCCAGCTGCAGATGTGTTGACCCTGAAGTGGTGCCATCCCGCTCCATTTTTCTATTTTCATGCCAATCCCCAGATGCTACACACACCACCCTGCAGAATTCTTAATTAGCTTCCCTGTGGGCACCAGTATAGCTGCTGGGAGTCCATGCTTGATGTGGCTAAGTGACGGGCTTATCGTGTCCACTTGTGCAAAAGGAACTACCGTGGCGCAGTTTAGAGGGAGGAAATGGAGAAGGACACAGTGAGCGACTATGTTCTCCACAGAAGGCATGCATAATTGCAGGTTGCTATGCAACTGAATATATCCTCTGCTATGAATTATCTCTCTGTCAGTAGAAAGTCGAGATAAGAAAAGATCTCCTTTGCATATGAATAAAGCAAAGTTGTGTTTGCAGATAGCGGCGGTATCAATCAACATATGCATCCCCACATGTGAGCATGACTTGCATGACTGCTCAGATGCACACCCCTACCAGGATGTGGAAATGATGTAGGAGTGGAAGACATTTTTAATTTGTGTCAGTTTTATGTTTGTAGCAGCGCTCAGATAGCATCAGTCATTCTGAGCTTGAAGGCCGAGTGCACAGAATATTAACATTTTCAATTTAATCCTGATTGTAACATATTACAGCTTTAACAAATTGAGACCCGCTCTGTTTTTTTGTACCTGCATGAGTGGTAAAGCTGGAGAACATAAAGGCACTCACCTTGAGGTCAAGGCGAGTACACCGACTTCGAGTAGCTGCATCTGACACCTTAAATATTTTTCTCCATTCGTACAACACATTTACTCACTTCAACCAAGTAGTTTTAGCTCTCCACCAAACTCCAAACACAGAGGTCAGAGGTCAATTTTAAAGGCTATTGCAAATGACCCATATTTTCTTTTACACAGAAGCTTCTCACAGCTATGATGTGAAAGTAGCAGAGGCATTCGATGATGTTTTTAGGCTCCATACCAACAACACAAACATCACTCATGGACGTTCTGCCTGACAGACTGACCTGAATTTGCCTCCTCATGAATACATCTGTTCCTGCGGGGAGCGCGACCACATCATCTTCTCTGTGCGTACTTAAAAGAAGTCCCATTTGTCTTCTCTGCTGTCGCAAAAAGTTCGGGGAGGCGGTGGTGGTGGTGGCGGCGGCAGCGGCGTTGTCGTCGTCAGGCGTCTTGGTGGTGATGCAGCCCGTGTGGGCGCCATCTTCACTCGTCCCCCACTCATTACGGTATTCACTCATCCAGCGACTGGATGTGTTTATTCCACAGCCTGACAGTTTAAAGAGACAGGAAACTCGCTGAGAGACGGAGGGAAACGAGAACTGGTTGGATGGAAGCTAAGGGTGGTGCTTTAGTTGTGTTTTGTGTGTGGGCTGTACGTACCAGAGGATGGCCTGTTTGTCACACTTCCATAGGCGATACTCCCTAAACTGTCAATCACAAGCCTTCCAACATGGATAACGCTCACTAGTTGGCTCATCTGCTGATCTGCTGCTGAGACACCGTTTTATGATTCAGTGACCTGCAGCAGCTGCGGAGCTAATGATGATCAGAGCAAAAGATCAGGAGGAAGTGATGAGAACTGAAAAACTGATATTTACCATTTTTTTACAGGTTCTCCAACATATAGGAAATACTTAAAAAAAAACAAAAAAACAAACAGTTTTTTTGTGTCTGAACTGGTTCGGGGACAAACAACATATATAGTGCTTGAACTTAATGGAATTAAGAAGAGTATTGTTACAGTTCCTTTTGTCTAAGCCGACCTTCAGCTCGGGGACATCAGCACAGCTTCGGTGCAGCAGAGAGCGGCGTTTTGTTTAAGTATTAAGTCCCGGTTGTGTAGGTGGTAGGTGTGGGAGATCATATAAGAAATGCATGAAGCATGCTAATTAGACACGCCGGGCTCTTTGGAGACAATGTGCCCCGAGCTTTTGAGAGATTGTGGAATACAGAGAGGGGCGTTCCTGCTCTGATGGGATCCAGGAGCTTCTTCTACCTGCCTGCACGGTGACGTCAGATGATGCTTCTCGGAGGAACGCAGTGGCCGACGAGGGGATTGTTATTCAGATGTTAGATTTTATTTCTTGTGCGAAGAACTCCAGGGACCTCGAGGTCTCCATTATCGTCCTTTACTCCTCAGCTGCTGTAGCTGAATGCTAAGATCAGCGTGGGCACCCACTAATACGAGCCAGGTATTATTATATGAATACATCTTATTACATATATGTTTATTTTAAAGGCGTCAATCATTCAGCTATATCTCCGTGAATAGATTAGAAAATAATAGATATGATAGACAGGCAGCCCACACAATCTCATGAGATATGAGTGAGGATGAATATGCATCACAGTGACCTTTGGATATTTAGGGTATATTTCATAAAAGTTTTCTGTTCGTTACTTGATTGAATTTGATCATGCATGTTTTGTTTTTTTATCAGGTGAATCTTAGCCCAGGAGTTTTAATTGTGTATTTCTGACTTTGCTGGCTCCTAGTGGTAGATTCAGAAACGGCACACTCCGACCTGAAGCAGTGGCTGTCGGATACTGACGCTGTCACTGATCCCACCATAGCTCAGCGGAATAAAAGCATTTTTATTGTGTTTTTAAAAAAAAAAGGGAAAGCCACCTCACGTTGTCCAAAAACAGAATACATCACAATATGTAATATGAAACGTACGCCTCAAGTGAACCGCTCCCCGAACTGCAGGGAGACTGTGATAATGGCTGGCTTATGCATGTCTAACAGGAGCCATTGGCTCGGAGGCCAGCAGCTCATCTCCTGTTTCTGCAGTGTGAGGTGAGACAGCGAAGGTTTACCAGACCTCCCCTGAGGCCGGATGCCAGTCTATTAGTCAGCCTTATTCCCATCCATCTTTCTCACATGGAGCGTAAGCCGGAGAAGTTTCTGCTCCTGGTTTTTAAAATCTTTTTCCTGAACCATTAGACACCCTCCACCTAAAAGAAAAAAACTTCACTTTACTGCAACATCTCTCCCTTTGGAGAAAAGAATTTCCTACACAATTAATGTCTTTGTTTATGCCATTCGGCATTGTTTGTGCGTTTGCAGGTTGTCATGCTGGAGGGGCGATGTAGTAAATATGGTCCAACGCGCCTTGATGAAAAGACAAGAAACTGAAACCTGCTGGCAGGCTTTATCAGTGACCACAGCAGGCATCAGATTTTACCTGGAGACTGATGTTATGGTAATAGATACGGAGGTCCAGCCACCAGCCAGGCATTCAAGCTATCGATTTTGCAGAGTGATTTTTCAGAGTAATCAAAGAGCTGTGAAATCCTTACTCTGTGAGCGCTCCGAGCTTCGGGGACCGCTAACAGGATTGCTTTCTCTGGTGAAGTTGAGACCTGAGTAAACTGATATCTCTTCAGTGCTAATGTGTACATACTGCTCTGGGCGAGAGTGAGGGCCATCCAACTGCAGTATACCAACTTGGAAATTAGGGTCAGAGCAGAGAGGGAGCAGACGTACAGGTCTGGCTTCGCTCTAATGAGAAGAGGGACCTCCGCCCCAAACTGGCAACACTCATCACAGAGTTTTCGACGAAAAGCCTCTGAAACACGTTTTTGAGAGCTCAAATATAAAATAAAAACCAGCGTGTGTTTGTAGCGCATGTTTAATTGATGAAATTCTCGGCACGATTAGTACACTATACATACAAATAGGTTGGTCTGAATATGGTCTTACACTATATGAATTAATTATGCAGTTTATTTAAATTAATTTAAATGGTTTAATGGAATTTTTTCCCATATTCATGTGAGACTTGCAATGAACAAATCAGTCATTTATATTCTTTTCAGAGACCTGCAGATTTCTCTCAAAGTGCTACTCTGGATAAAATGGACTGAGGATTTATTCTAGCGTCGCCTGTGTTTAACTCCATAATCAAATTATTATTATTGCACTCTGTTCATTGAGTTTACCGCAAGAATAATTCATAACGTGTCACCCAGCAACAACGTGAGTGTTGAAGGTGTTTGTGGCGAGGGGGCTAGCGCCAGTTCACCGGACGTCTCACATGATGTTCTGGGAAGTGCAGATCTACTGTGTATGTGTAGTTGGAAAGGCTTCATCCATTTTGCACGTTGTCGCCCATTCCCGTGTCCTTCAAATCCTTCAAAATCAATATTAAATTCGTAATAGGCTGTTGAAATGTTTTGACAGGGTTTCTGGGTAATGCTCAGCTGTGGCTGCTTTGTTTCATCGCAGTGTAAGTGGATTGTTATGCTACAGCTTCACCGTTATGTGTTGATATTTTGCTGAAAACAATGACTAATTATCTCTAACCCACGCCACCAGTCCTATTCCATTAATTCAACTGACGTGCGGACAAGAACGATTCGATAATTTATGTGTTATTAGTTAAAATGGCTTGTGCTTGTGTCGACATTTTATGTCTATATCTCATATCGATGCACAAGTGTAAGCAGTCACTCCATGTTCTTTCCAGCATGAGTGGCCGAAGCCGTCCTGCCTTCCTTTGCTACCTTCTTGTTGTAGTTGGTTCTGTTTGGTTCTGATTCAGTCTTATTAACTGCAGTGAGTAGGCTGAACACCACCCCGCATGGGTGGGGGTCTGTATTGATTATCAACAATTCGGAGATTGTTTTAAAATCTCCGTACAAACGAGGCTCCTCTAAATTCTTCTTACTGTTATCAAAGCAATGTTTCCCTCTTTACTCCAACAGTTTTTATTTGCGTTGCCCTGAAGACTGTCTTCAATGCAGCTAACTAATTTTCCTTTTGGAAAAGACCAAGCCTGGAAATTATGCCTCAGCTATTTCTGTTTATTCGGTTTTTGGGCTGCGCTGTTATAAAGGCAATAATCAGTTGCACACACAAAAAAAGAAAAAAAAAAAGAAAAGAAAATGGCATTTTAATAGAGAACGGAAAGAAGTATTAAATCATTTGTACTTTTTCAAAACGCACTTGAAACACAATTATATATTTTGTTTCCCCCGCGGCTTTGTGCTATTCTGTACTCAGATCACAGCGTTTGGGCCACAAGCTGCCTCACCAGAATCGTTTCCTGCGTCAGTGTGAGGTCAGCGTGCGGGGCGATAAAGTGGACGTGTAATGGTTGTAATATATGTAATATATTAAAAAACGAATGCATTAGCTGATGCTATTATTAGGACTGGATACATAAAAGGAGTTTAAACTATCCCACATGAACAGTAATTGCTCTTCCCACTCACAAAGGGCACATGCATAGTTTTTTTATTTATTTATTTATTTTTTTTTACACTGTATAGCTTGATGTAGATAATCTAATCTTATTTTTCATCACATAGAAACCTGGCATAACAAACAACAGCCTGCATTTGTTGTAATTTTCTTCTCATGAACGCACAATTTATCCGCTCTGCCGTTAGAAGGCCTTGATCAACTTGGCATTTATACCGCACAACATCATCTGCGGTGTGTTCATGCTGCCGGACTCACAAGTTTTTGTGGTCAAATCAAATGTGTAGCTTTCAGAGACATTTTAAAAGAATCACACAGATTTTTGGTTGTGTGTTACGAGTGGATCTGCGCTCTCATCTTTGTTTTTGGCCCAATCATTTCACGAGCACTGCTGGAGTTAGCAGGATGTGTGCACTGAGTGATGGAGGGTATGTGCTCAGTGCCCCTTATTTTTATTTTATGGCCTGAGACAGGGCAGCAGGGTTAACCTCATCATGCAGGCAAGTCATTATTGCTTCTCATCTTCTCTGCTATTGATTGCTTCCAGCGTTTGGGAATGGGATCCTCCATATTATCAGCCCTAAATACCTGTATCAGTCATATATTACTTGATGGATTTTGCACACTTACGCATGCATGCACATATCTTGCTCCAGTTGGAACTCAGTCCCTGTCGCTGCTTTATTGCACAGTCATAAATACTTGACTTTAAAAACCTCGAGACATGGAAAAATGCTGTTTTTTTTTTTTTGTTGTTTGGCTTTTTTTTTGGACATTTACAAAAAAAACTTTTGCTGATTAGCAGCAGAAGCACAATCTTGCAATCAAATAGCACGAAGGAAGGAGCCGGTGCATCTTATCTCTGCAGCAACAAAACAGGTTTTTCCAGCCAACATGCACATCTCTGATCCTTTCTTTTCTTTTTCGCTTTGTGTTTGGGGAGCTTCTTTGTCATTTGATGTTGTCTGAAGAGCAATAGCTGACGGAAACGTATTTAAAAGAAAGCCACCGTCTTGATAGAGCCTTTGCAGGTGGTTAGACACCCACTGTGTTCGGTTAAACTGCCAACCCGTTCTGCCCAACACAAAGCTACAGTCAATAATTCTTTCTTCTGCAGCTCCCAGCACCAACTTGTTCTTGTTAAAGGGTTTACAGTGGAAAGAGACGGGGATGTAGAGAGAGAAAAAGGAAACGATCCAGTTCAAACTCCAGACTTTTTTTGGGATTTGGGCAGAAAAGTCTGACTAGATTGTGTCGACTTTCTGAATGGAAATCTTACAGGCTCAGTTGAAACTGGTCTTAAAAGTAAGGGAAGGGTAATAATAATAATAAAAAAAAAAAAAAACAGGCAGAATTAAGCACAATTTATTTTAAATTTAATTTAATTTAATACTTTATTCCAACATTTGTCCAGGGTGCTCTTCCAAGTCACATGGTGGTGAGAGGGGGTGCTCTATAGGCAGGTTGGACGCAACAGCTAAGCAGTTTGTACGTAAATAAAACGATTATTAAAACAATAAGTTTGTATTCATGGAGGTTCACAACATTCAGTGGAAAACTTCTTGGTTCTTGTTGAGACGGAAAAGCAATTGTCACGATCTCTGACCTTATTTTATTTTTTATTTTTTGGTCATAGTTGCAGCAGCCTAAAAGTTTTACATCCAACAATGTATGTACGTATTAATCCTTCTTATTGTGAATAGAAACGTTCCCACTTGCATCGCTTCATCGCTTTTGTCATTCCATTTAAAGCCCTAGGCACATTTCAGATTACTGTATATAAATGTGGGCTGATCTGTTTTTAAAGTTAAAGCAAGGTTAGACGTTCCAGTGCCGTGTTAACATTCACTGACACAAATAATTATTTCCTTTTGGGGAGAAGAATACAAAATTTTACTGAAGGGATTTTTTTTTTTTTTTTTTTTTGGGTTATGTTTGTAGCTGAAAACTGTCCACTTGAATTTCCCTTTCATTTACATCCTTAAATTCCACCTTAAACTAAATGCCCTGGCAAATATGGCTCATATACACATTTCTCCATTAAAGCCCCATTTTGTTTATTTATTTTTTTATTTTTTTATAAATCACTTCTGCTGCATCATCATGTTAGCTGTTTAATCAGATTTATAATTTTGGCCGCCTTTGTACAACATAATTAAGTTGGAGAAACACTTCTGTGTGCCTCTATGGAGCTCGAGGTGCATCCCCATAAGTACTGTATATGCTTGGTTTATTAAACTAATATGGATATACAATGGTGCCCCCCCACAACCACACACACGCACACGCTTCCTTTCATAAGCTGCTTACAGGACAACAATGGGGTTTGTTTGCATTGCAGATGAGAGGCCCTTTGGGGACTCTCTTTAATGAGCATGTAGGTCATTTATGATTTGCTGTGTACAATAACATTAACTGCCAAGTCTATAGGTGAAGCAGGTTCCATATTGGGGTTGAGTGCTTCAAAAAATAACACAACAAACTGCGTGCGAGGATATCAGACGTGAGTTTCTCATGAAAACCGGCTTACATTCAGCTGAAAAAGCAAACTGTCAGTGTTCACGTCTTCTCTCCATTAGTGATGCCAGTGAAACAAGAGCTTCAGAGGTGGGGAATAATCTCGGGCCAAAATGGCGCTTCATGAGCACGTATTTGATTGGAACCAGTGGATGCTCATATCTTTAATTGAGCATTGTAAACGATAAAATCTTGACTGCCCTTCAAGTCGGGTATATCAAGATATCAGAGTGGTTCATTGGTCGGGACCAAACATCATTGCCTCGTAGTCAGACACATCTATTTAAGCGTCTCATTACTTATGAATTATGGCAGCAGATGAGCACTTCCTCTGCGGTCATAAATGTGGCATAATTGCTTTTGATCTTAGAACTTTTTCTTAGTGGGCGGTGGATGTGTCCTCGGATCAATACTGCAGCAGACAGTGATGGTTTGGCCCCCCCACCTCCCCCGGGACAGGATTCTCTGGGTGGGGATGACTGTAAATGGAGGCCGTTTCCAAACTGTCTTTGTATCTATACTCTGAGGGCTCACCTCCCCACCCTAACTTCCCCTCCTCCTTTTATAATGAAGCCTAAGGCAGTTGGGAAGCACTTATGTCCGTTCCCACCCACTGCTCCATCCTTGCTCCCTAATGCATATACCCAGACCAGACCACAATTAAAATTTCAGAACAAATTTCAGCCCTCTTTTATTATTTAAAACACCAAAGGCTGCTGCCGCATCCAGAGACAAAGTGGAGGACAATGGAGGGTGTGGCTTTATATTTTTAATGTGGAAGTGATTAGTCAGCCTCAGAGAGACGAGCTTAAAGGAGAACTGTTTAAAATGTTGTTTACAAGCCTAATTTCGAATCCTCAGCCGGGCTTCCAGTGACTTGAGAGTGACACGTCTAATTAATTCATATGTTCATTGGTAAGTGATGAAGAGAGGCGACATACTCATCTGCTTTGGGTAACATCGACACACAGGCACTTCCTGCTTTGAAGCCAAAATAGAAGGCGCTTTGACAGTTTATCAAATGCAATCTTACAGGATCGGATAATGTTCGAAGGCCACACACATCAGCACCCATTCAAGTAATCGATCGGCAACCCTGTCACCAAACACACACACATCCCCTCCCCCGTGAATAAATCTCGTTTTGGCTCGTTTGCCAGGCTTCCTCCACATCTCGGGGTTTTTTTCCAGGTCTGAACAGGCAGCAGGTGCCTTGTGCGACACACACGAATCTGTGTTTTTCTTTGTTGTCTTTTTGGCGTAAACAGGCAGGATTTCTGCTGTTTGGTGTCTGAGGGAGTCACTTTGATTTCTCTCCAGCCCTTGAGGTGTGTTCATGCATATAATGTATCACAAATCACGGTGCCCGTTAAAGTTCCATCAGCGGGGTCCTCCCACGCCCCGCGCCATGTAGTGTAGTTGTTGTGTTTGACTGTATGAGCGCATATCGCCACGTCATTTAGCAGAGCACCTTGTGCCTGCGTGGTTCTCTGTAAAGAGTAATATTACCTCTGAGCAGCTGTCCTAAATCACCCTCTGACATTTTATTGAATCACGACTGAATGCACATGAGCTATGTGCCTTAGTAGCTTTAAAGTAAGACTGTAGAATCGAGAAAAACAAAGCGGGAGCCGGCTCAGGAAGCACTGCTTGCATACCAAGCCACTGGCACATGATTAAAACAACTCCTGTGGAATGACCATGTTTCAAACTCAAAAGACAAAAAACAGAAAAAAAAGCAAAACTATTTACTCAATGGGCTCGGGCCATTTAAAAGTGTGGACTATAAAATACAACTGGTTTTAGTTTGAATCATTACGTACACTCGTTCCCCCCGGGTCAGGACTAACCCTCACAAATTCAAATAAATGCGTTTCATTATCGGTGAAATACCAAATTCACGAGCTAACACCTTCAAACTGGGCTTTAGTCAGCAGTGTGGCTCACTCACTTAGGCTCGAGACAGCTATATTAAGTTACTGCCAACCTCTCTACCAATCCAGTGTGTGGTTTTACAGCCATTTTTCAGAAGCCACCCATGCTAGGTGGCGGTTAAAGTAGGTCATTCCACCTCATTTCACCCTGTTGGTACTGAGCAGATATTGTGTAGTGACAAATTGGAGGTTTGGGTGACTATTATGTATTTTACAATTCAATTCAATTAGTTTAGAGGTAACAGCAGTGTTTTTTTTGCTCTGATTTTGTAGTTGAACTGGCTCCAAACCTTCCCATGATTGTATTTTTTTTTTTTTTTTTGAATGAGACTATAACATCTGGCAAACAAGCAGAGAAGCAATTAAAAAAAATAGCGTATGACATTCACCTTCAGAAACAAGCTAATCACGCGTTTTTGTTCCAGTAAAGGCAACTTAACGGCTCGCAGGGTAGCAATCAAGCACTCTGATCGACAACAAATGAGCAGGAAAGAGTAAACAGTAGCCCAACTCTCCCTGATACACGTTTAATATCACATTAATATTTTAAGCTTATTACCTAAAAAAGCTCTGAAGTGGCACGTCCAGGATTTGGGGCTGAGTACCGCATGCTGTTGGTGAAACTACCACAAGCTGAGCGACAACGTTGGAGACTGAGAGCTGTCATCAGTGCCACAGTCGGATTTACAGAAAGCTGCCAAACACTTTTGATACTTGGATTTTGTTCAATTTTAACAGTAAGAGCAGTAATTTAGTTTTTCTTGTTCAAAACGGCCTATCAGGCTCCTGCCTCAGTGACATGGAGAGGAGATACGGCGCAGGACGCTCAGTGATGCCGCAGTGTAATAACTTAGTGTAACTAAAATGGTATAATCGACTAACTCACCGGCTGTACGGCTGTCTGGAGAAACGGTAAGACAGCGAACTGCAGCTTTGGTAGTTGTCATGTGTGAAGGACAGTCAGATCTGTCAGACTTTCTCAGGTAGACTGTGAAACACGTCATATCGTCGTCACAAGCCTTAAGAGCTCTGGATTGATACCGCCAGGATTCACAGATCTGCCCGTCCTGTCAGCCTGTGAAGCTAAAAAGCAGCGTCATTAGAAGCCGTCCGTCTGGAATCAAAAACTGTCACTGTCACTGTTTATCCTCAATGACACCTCCCTCTCTTTCCTGGTGAAGTTTTGCACATCTTTTAAGTTGGTTAAAAAAAGGTTAAGTTACTCATTTCATCTTGCACTGTTTATATACAAATACATGATCATACTTGGAAAGAAAGTAATTCCCTCCAAAGCTCAAACAGTAGCTGTTTTATGTTATTACTACTTCAGCATATCTGCAACTGAAAAAGGAATTCTAACTCGGGCCAGATAGTTAAAGGTCGTCTGAATCATTAATCGCCAACAGCAGGATCTTTGCACTGCTCGTACTTGTAACATTCGAGGTAACATTAGGAAATCCTCAGCTGACATAGCCCTTTTTATTCCTCAGTTGATTGCGCTTGTTGACGATAATCAGTTGCTTTCCTGCTGTTGTTCCATGTGCTGATTGTGTCGAGCTCTACATTTGTCGCACACATCCATGTAACTTATGGCAAAGTGTAGGCGAGATCCGAACTATAAAACCTCTCAAATCACACGTCATTCGCACACTCAGAACCGACCGTCTTCGAAAACGACAACGCGCTGCAAGACAGGAAGAGATTTAAGTCTCTGGATCTCTGAATTTGCTGTCTGACAGCGCCGGAAAAGCTGTGGAGCTTTTCCAGTACTTTTCATACCTGACTAACAATTTTCACCAGCACTCGTACCACCATCGCCCTGGTTAGCTTTAAGCACATTGCCCAATGATTGCACTAATCCAATCAGATAGATCAGGTGTGCCAGCTGTCACACTGCGACACTTGGCAGTAACACTGGAGAAAAGCAGGCTGTGTAACAGCCGGTGAGCAGCCATGCAGAGCGGATGTGTCCTGTTAAATAATCCATTAAGACTTTTTTTTTATTTTTTATTTTTTTTTACCTCTTCAGTCTCTTTAGGTACATCCGCCTTTTAAACAACACAGCAAAAGTTTTGTCCAAATTTTTTTATTTATTTATATTTTTTTTAACAACAGCTCTTCTTCCTGTGTCTTTTCCTCTTGTACAAGAACACAACAAACCCTTGTGGAATCAGAGGTGGCAGATTTGGAGCCTCACCAGTCGCCCCGAAGGTGCTGCCCAAGCCCGACGTATTTTATGGAGCTATTTCTGCCTATTCTTACCATGTCCTCAAATGAGAAGGAAATTTCACAGTTGAATGCTTTGATTACCTTCCACTCCAAGTGAACTGTATTCTGCTGTCAAGAAAGGGATTATGAAGCTGTGCGAAGACCCACAAATACCTTCAGTTACTCTACTTACAACAATGTGTTGTTGTTTTTTTTTTTTATTTTTATTTTTTAGTTGGCTTGAGAACTGTCAGTCTTTAAAGGAGCAGCTTATTTTGGTGGTGCGTTTTGCCAGCACATCACAATGTAATTAAAAATTTCCACTTGTCATTTTTTTATTTTGGTCACAATGAAAAACTCTACACAGACGCTCTGACAAAAATAGTAACCAGGCTGTTTCATAAAAAGGTCTGTAGACGGTATTCGTGAAAGTATTTTTGTCATAATGTAGTTGGTACATGTGTGTAATGAGTGTATGGATTTATCCCGTCTTAAGGGAAATTGGCTCGGTACAGATGAAGTCATTTACTTTATAATCACGTCAGTTATGTCTTTCACCCAGAGCGGAAATTGCACCCAGGTTTGATGGCATCCTAAGGATCGCCACAGGCACTGTTAATGTACACACACTTTGCTCTCTCTCTCTCTCTCTCTGCGTCTAAAAATGCATTGCTCAGGTCTCGCTGCCTCGCCGCGGCTTTGTGTGCACTCTTGAACTCAAAATGACACCATTTCTCTCCGGTCGGGAGCGTTTGATAGATACGCTGTTGGACAGATAAATCGTATGTAAAGTGGAAATAAAAAGAAATGATAATAATAAAATTTGAAAAAAGACAGAGCCACTTTTGAATGTGGAGAGAATGATTAAAACAAACAAACAAAAAATTGGGACAAGGAGTGTGTTCGCCTGCAGGGCAGCGTGACTACCTTCACTACACGACGCTTACCCCCAGAAGGTGAAGCATCCAAGGACGTCTGCAAGGAGCAGCATGCATATTCGTGCATTTGTGTGTTAGTTTTAGACTTTAGATTTAGACTAATGCAAGCTAATATCAGTATTTCACTATGAATTCTGGCCAATAATACTTAAATATATTCTAAAATCTATCTATAATCCAAACACAAGGGGCTACTTATCCCAAAGTGACCGACCACAATCATATCACGAAGAAAACTTTTGGATATTCTTAGTTTCTACTCTGTAATGAAGAATTAATTCACTGAAAACGTCATTACTGAAGAAGTAAGTGAGTAATACGCCTGAAAAAAGCCCCAACTGCTATATCGGTCTTCTAATTTGGTTACGTTCGCTCTCCGTCTGCGTATCTGCATGTCTGCTTTCCGTCATGCGTATTTCCAGGTCATTTTAATGCAGGCAACACGTTGTGCAGCGGCCGTGCTCTGAGTTGTCCAGGTTGTCGCAGAAGGCCTGTCCCTTAATCCCCAGTCCTCTGCTAATGGTCCGCCCTCGGGGCCGCGGGGCAGCACTCTGAGACGGAGGATGAGTGAGCAGCCATCTTCAGAGAAGAGACTGATGTAAATGTGAAGAAATAGGCTGTATGGATGAGAGAACAAAAAAAGTCAAAGAACTGGGGCTGTAAAGAGGCGAGGGGCTGGCCGAGGGATTGCAGTATCGAGGGACGTGCTGGACAGGCGCCTTCTCCCACCTCATGGGAACTCAGCGCAGCATATCGGCCCCCAGTGGCTAAACTCCGGGGCTTTTCGGACATGTCAAAGCAAGATCACAGAACTTACTTGATCATGGCGAAGACAAAGATGTGAAGTCCCACTTGGTCGGGGAGTGATGTCTCATCCCTGGCTTTGTTTTTTAAACAGAAAAATGTGCTGCTCTGTCCCCGCAGGCCTCTGTGTGCGCGTCGCAGCGTGCTCTGCGAGTTGTCATTCTGCGTTACACGTGGCCGTGGATATCTGAGTGGCACGAGTATCATCTGGAATGAAGGGAAGACGGGGGAATAGACACCGTTGACCGGTTCGTCTGGATGCCAGTTGTTTAAAAATGTGTAGTGGTGCCCGTCGCCGGTCACAAATCAACCCTCGAGTGAACGTGTTAATGTTGCGTAATAAGCGTCATGTCCTGAGTGGCTGTCAGTCTCTGCTCTCCATGGCAACTATGAGGATGTCCTGATGGAATCACAGACCTCAAATCTGTATTAAATATAATGAACAGATGTGTTTGCACTTCATATCCACTGAGCTTGTAGTGAAATCTGCGCCCCATCTGTTTCGCCAAGCACAATTAACAGCTGTCAGTCTATTTACATGGCTCCATCGTCCTACATGGGACGGAAGAGATCATATTTTTATTACCTGTGGAAGGGGCAATCTGTTGCACAATGGCAACTCCATACTCACGCTGTATTATACTATATCATATTGCTTTTTTTTTTCCTCTCCAGTTGTATCTAGGCTTGGACTCCATTTCCTGCCATATGCAGTATTTATTGACGACACAGAATCTGACCCCACGTACTGGACTCTGTATATAATTAAATAAACCTATAGAGAAAATAAAATAACACCCACAGGATCACTCCTTTGAAAAAAAAAAAGTAAATCGAGCACTGTTTTGTTTTCCTTGTGTAGATCATTGTGTAATTCATTATACGCAATGATTCTTCCAACACAAGCAGATCTCCGAATAACCGAGACCCTTAAAGAAAATGTTTACGAGTGCGTGTCGTACATGATTGCTGATGTTGGCGCTGTCCTTGCTAGCTGTACTCAATAATTTGCTCAACCCTTTCACAACGCAACATTCAGTTGATCCTGCTGGGGGGCGGGGGCACTTTCACACTTTCCATAATTGGATCGTTTTAGTCGCCGTGATGTTTTGAGGACTTGCAGGAGGCTTTTACTTGTAGTATCTGACTAATCAGAGTGCGCTAACATTGTGGTAATTCCACGGCACAGATGTTGAAAAAGAAAACGCCT
The DNA here is from genome assembly GCF_900963305.1 of Echeneis naucrates. Classification (NCBI taxonomy): domain Eukaryota; kingdom Metazoa; phylum Chordata; class Actinopteri; order Carangiformes; family Echeneidae; genus Echeneis; species Echeneis naucrates. The sequence continues at coordinate 2,720,284 of NC_042524.1, read as the reverse complement.
TGTAAATCATCTTAATTTACTGTCTGCTGGCTCGCTCGGGCTGCTGCACTATGCTGGATGTGAAACACAACACAGCTGCAGCCAGAGTCTCAAGGTCAATCCTTAAGAGCGTGATAAGTGAGGACCAGTGAGACATTCAAGAAAGTGTAGATTAAAGTTCTGTGGTGACGATGGTGAGGGTAAGAAGGCAGCGGGACTCACTTTAAGTGGATTTGATCAGAAGGCCTCGCTGGTTTGCACAAAGATAAATGAGAACTCAGAAAGTTTAGTTTTTTTCGGTTGGATAATGAATCCAAAACAATAAGTCACACTGCAGAGTTCACGTTTGTACCACTCCCCATCAGGTCGGCGTTTCCGCTGCCTAAAGGCCAAACACCGAGAGGCTGAAGAAGAGTTTCTTCCCTCGAGCCATCCGGGTCCTCAGCAGACTACACCAAACCTGTCATACAACTAAATACATACGGACTTAGTGACATTTTTGCTATATTTTAGCTATTTTTATCGCTACGTTTATATTCTATTTTTTTTTCTCTCTTATATTCTATATCTATTTTCTATTTCTAATTATTTGTATGTATACCATGTATAACTGTGCATGACAAATGAAGTCTATCTTATCTATAGATAATCAATTCTGGCCAGGCTAATACCAAAGCCAAGGCTAAATATTTCTCTGAGATAATTATAAAACATTTCACGGACCTAAAAATTTTCCCTGCACTTTAAATTCTGCCCTCAATCCCCATATCGCTCACGATGTTGAAACATTCAGAAAAGTTTTTGAAGTCTCCCACAAAAAAGAAAAAAAACCATCAGATCACTCATTCTGTCCTCATCTTTCTGCTTAGGGGGCACCTTTAATCAATTTCACCTGCTTCTCTCGTCTGGGTTGTGGAACATATTCGCACGCATTAAACCGACAACCTCCTCCATCATGTTGTGGCCTCCCATATGATAATGGAAGCTTTCCATATAATTGGCCCTAGCATTTAAGTTATAATTAATTCTCACTTAGCCTGTGGTGCCGCTCCTGCATGTTTTAAATGTGTGGCTGTCCGGCCTGCACTTAAAAAGCCATAACCTTGATGTTAAATGTTTAAATAAGTGTCGGTCCATCTCTCTCTCAGCATTAGTTTCAATTATAATTGAAAAACCGGAGTTCAAACGCCTTCACAGCTCTGGAAAAGGCGGCAGGTGATGTCACTCTGGGGAAAATGTCATCCCGGTTTTTCGCCAGTGTGGATCACGGCATCCTTTTGACGTCGATCAGCCTGTCTGTGTTGAGGGTGCAGGTCTGCATGTGTTTAAATCCTGTCTTCTCAAGGTACTCTCAATAGCTGTGGGTTAGTTTTCATCTGCAGTGCCTCTGGTGGTGTCCCTCTGGGATCTGTCCTGGGGCTTTCTCCATCTGGCCTGCACATTATTAGGATGGTAAACATCTCCTGTCATGTCTTTGCTGATGATTTACAGCTCACAGCCTCTCTTTGTGTTTCAAATACACAAAAGTTGGAGTGTAAATAACTTCCTCCGGCTAAAAAAATAAATTAAAGTCATAATTTTTGCTCCTTGATGCACATGTGAAGCTGCGTGTAAAATACCGGGAGTGACAAAATTTGTTCACTCATTTAAAAATAAAATCATTGAAAGTATGATTTTTTTTTTTTTGTTAAAGTACACCATGACTGGACCATTTTAATAATTCACTAACTACTGTCACACTGTTGAAGATGTGGACTGGTACATCACCTGATCCTGGACTCTCTTCATTGGCTCCCTGTTCATTTCAGAATTCAATTTAAGACCCTAATGATACTTTCAAGGCTCGTAATGGTCCCGGCCCCGTCTTATATCAGAGACCTTATTCACTGGCACTGTAACCCAGGTCTGACAGCAAATCTCTTTTGTATGTCCCACAGTCACGGTCTGCTGCAGATGCTGCCCGATGATTGTGGCATTATTTGCTGTCAGATATGCCCCCTC